>NW_016162757.1:0-40880 GCF_001687245.7 Rhagoletis zephyria | reverse complement strand
GGTATGAAGCCTTCGGCATAGCCGAAGACAGCGCTGCTCTTACTTATTTCTGAATAAAATTTTCGATTTTTGTTTTTAATTTGTCTGCAGATATTGAATTTCCAACGCTTGAAAGTATGCACATTCCAATGGTGATTTGATTTGGCTTGCCTTTTTACCAACCCAGATTAGTTGCTCATAAATTTCGCACTAGGCCAGAAAACGTCCGGTAATATCGCCATTTCTGAACGTTTTGTTAATTTCATAACAATTCATTGCACCTGATATTACACCGTGCGTCAGTCATTTTACACACAAACTAACAAATCGACATGTTCGCGAAACTAAAATCCAAAATTAGTAAAATTGCGTTTATTTTTTTCTCTGGATTCAGAAGTTTTTTAAAGGAAATTTAGCGGCTCTATTCTGTATCAAGTGACAAATTTTTGTCACAATTTTTTTACAGAATTGGGCCATGATAAATACATTGTAAGGTAGAACCGTTCTCTCAATTCGTCGGCCATGATTTTTTTTTTTTTGAAATTTGCTAACATTTTAAAATCATATAAAATTGAGAGTAAAAAACGGAATCGTTCAAAGTTGTTGTTGTTTGAGATTAAAAATAAGAATGTGTGTGTGAGTTTGTGTGTAAAATTTTAAAATTAAATTGCTTGCAAACGTCAAGAATTTGAAAAATTCCTCTCCGAGGTTCTACCTTCCTATTTTTTTAACATGGTATTGGGCTATATAAATTTCAAAAATTTGATTAGTTCAAAAAATTTTTTTTAAAACTTCAATGCAGTAACCAGATGGGTACCAAATAAAAGTGAAAATTCTGTAGAATTAAATGTCCTTTTGTAATGTTATCTATCCTGAAATATCTGAGAAATGAAATATTTATTTTTGAAAAAATTATATGTTAAGTACTAATCTATACACAAATACCTGCTCGATGTTCGTGCTTCTAATTTTATCAGTTAAAAAAAAATTAAATTAATTAAAAGGGCACCAGTAAAAAAATCGAGTTCCTTAAAAATAAAATTAGTTTTTAAAAACTATTTTCTCTAAAAACCCTCAGATGATAAAATTTTTTAAAAATTGTATCATCGTAATCAAAATGATATATTTCAAAAACCGGTCTAGCTCACGTAAAATTTCATAATTCCAGTTGAAAGACCGCAATTTGGTTGGTGATTCACCCTAATGTACATTCATAAACAAGTAATTTTTAGCAAAAAAAACCCGACTTTAATTCTCATGTAAAAAAAATATATATGAATATAAATGATCGGATCTAAACCAGATTAGTATGGGACCACCTCTGAAACACTACCTTTCCGATGCAAAAAGAATTATCGAAATCGGTTGACGCGGTTCAAAGTTGTGCGGTAACATACATAAAAAGAAATATTCCGACGAATTGATAACCTCCTCCTTTTTTGGAAGTCGGTTAAAGATTGTCGCATGTTACTTTCGGCAGGTTTCGGGAAGACGAGATTGAAGTTTGGAATGCAATTTCTCAAAAATGCGACGATAGATTTTCTCCAAAGTCTAACAAAAAACAAATTGTATGGCTACCGAATCTACGTAAAAATGGAACATAGCTCATCTGGACATTTTTTAAAATTGGGAATCACTATCCATTTACTGCATGAAGTGTAAATTTCATTATTTTTGCAATATTTTGTGGTTAGTCAGACCGTAGTATAGGGTTAAGCTCATTTCCAGTCACCAGGAGTCGGTGTTTAATTCCGCCATACCATCACTCCATTGGCAGGAGATTGGGAATAAACGCCATTTTGTACCCATGGTGTTTCACGAGCACCCATGTATGTACATTAGGGTGGTCCAAAAACAGTAAACTCGGAATTGTAATGCTCTCACCCCCTAGGATTGTTCTATATCGAAAAAAGTATACCCCTATTTTTTATTTTGAAATCAAAAAATATTTAGAGGTCGCTCAAAGCGCTCAAACTTTTCCATGTATTTTTATATGGGAAAAACCCACTTTTCGTAGAAATGGTATAGAATTCTTGAAAACCAATATTTTTCGATCGGAAAACTTTGGTTCTCTTCAGGAGACTTTCAGTAATAAGACCCAATTGTTTATTTAACCACTTTTTACTACTAACGATTTTTTATTGGTCCCCCATTGAATTTTTCGGGGTTTTTGTGGGATTTTGGCGGACCTATAAATTAAAGTTGCGATGAAAAAATGGTTAAATAAAAATTTGAGTATTATTATTGGGAATCTGCTGCAGACAAATTGAATTTCTGAATGAATAGAAGAATTCTCGTAGCATCAAACTATGTTCTCTTTCCAGCTCAACTTCTTATCCAGAGTGATCATCTCTTGGCAGGGAATGTCTACACTCCGAGTCTATTTCTGCTACGATAAACCTTCTAATAAAAACTCATTGGGTGTCACTTCATTTGTGTTTGTAAACTAAGTATAACTTTATAGTTACAGAAATGCGACCACTTGTATTGTAATATAATACTTTGTTTATGCAACTCTGGGGAGTGTTAATGACTACCCTGGTTGTCAGAGTAAAGATGGCGGGTCGTTCTCTTATTTATATGTTATCACTTTAAGAGACACACCACAAATTGAAGAAGAAGCCCGGTCTAACATTAAAAAAAAATGTATATGCGTCAAACTTTTCACTTTTATGATTCTTCTTCTTGATTGGCACTGTACCCGCTTAATCGATTTAGGCCCACGCCAAGCACGCCAATCGTTGCTCAGCTGTGACAATTGGGAATGCCAAGGGAAGGCAAGTCCTTCTCCCCTTGGTAGTTCACTAATGACCAAATGAGGCCTTCCTCTTCCTTTGCTTCAGAGGTGGAGTGTTTGGGTGCATTAGTATCATATAGTATTTATGTAAGAATTAGTAGGCATATTAAATACTATAAAGCTAAGACGTTAGTGCACTTTTTTTTTTAGATGAACGCATCTAAACCACTAGGTTCACTCTTGGAGAGCAGACGACTTTAATTACGCAACCGTTTTAACAAGGTTTTTTTGCTTTTAACAGAGTTCGCGACCTTTCGCAGTAATAAATTGTAGAGGTCATTGGCACAGAGCAATGTAATAAATGTCAAGCTGGCGCAACATGTATAAATACATACATATGTACATATGGCATATTTGAAGAAAATGTGTGTGTGTACTAGAGGTATACGCCGCCGAGCCACGCCGCCGCCGCCGCCGTTTTTTGTTATTTCTCACGCGCCGCCGCCGAGTTACGTAAATATCGGCGCGGCGGCGGCGTTCGGCGCCTAAGGAATTTTGTACAAAATTTTCATGATGTATGCACATTAAAATACATCGTTTGAAGGAACTAAATACTACTCGTATAAAGACACTATTTTACGAAAAGGGGATTAAATTTTTAAAGGAGTTCTTTCGCATAATTTGGGCCACTGAACATTTCCAAAAAAGCGTAACTCAGAAAAAACATAGGTAACACGTTATATTTTTCTATTTGGCACATTTTGGCACTTTTTTATCCTCATAGCTAAGTATAGTTGGAAGCCCTGTTCCCAAGTGGTGGTCAAATCCCAGGAGGCGTTTGCTCCCGCGCATCGCAATGTCTTCTACACAGGGTTAAAGTCCCCATTTTTCGTAAAAATTACTATTATTTTTCATTACATTCAGTTCTCCTTACAAAAATTTGGCGCTTAATATTTTAGTGGATATTTTAGCTACCTATAAGTGGCCAGAAAGGCCCGTTCTGGTGGAAGTTGACCAAACCTTGTTTTCAATATACATATGACCCGCAAAGAATCGTAACAACTCCGTAATTTAACATAACGGATGATAAGATTATTGCAAAAAAATTTTGATAGCGACATAAATTACCCCAATAACTTAACATTTTAAATTTTTTTATTTCTTTAAATTTCAGTAGTATACATATACGGATTTGTAGAGAACATAGAGATATATTTATTTATATACGTCGGACTTTCTTCTGTTTGCCCATCCATCAGCAGCAGACACTCAACATTTTAATTCAAGTAGAAAGTAACGTAATTTTAATTTAAAACTAATTCAATGAATTAATTAAATACAATTACAATCTGAATTGGCATGGCCAATGCCTAACGCTGACGAGATGACATGATAAGATTAGTAGCTTTATGTCTCTTTTGGATCTACCTAATGGGCAGTAGCGCCGGCGTTTTCAGACGCGCCGGCGTCGCCGCCGCCGCCGATTCTTTTTCAAGTTGACCACGCCGCCGCCGCAAAGCCTGTCGGCGTAAACCTCTAGTGTGTACCACTGCATAATTACGTACCCATACATATGTACATACATATGTATATGTCCATTGTCCATAGAAATTATGTCGAACAATTTTCACTGATGCGTCTATAAATAAGTGTGGGCATTGATAAATACTTACACATGTACGCACGCTTAACAAACAAATGTATGTTCATATGTATAACACAATTATTACAAGTGAACAACTGCATAATTGCATAAAACTAAAAGTTATTTTCATTGTATGACTACAGTAATAAATGCACATGCAATGCATACATTTGCACATACCCTGCAGGAAATGTATCTAACTATACGCTAACTTTAGGTTTATTAGAAAGGAGCTTAAAGTCACTATTGTCTGTATATTTTCTTTGATGAAAGCTAACTATATTTCTATGGCGATAGTCAAGGGTGGTTACCTCTGCATTTGATGTAACTAACTTGTAACTAACTAATTTTGGACATAAAATATCAATAGGAAAAACAAAATATTTTTTTTATTTTATTTATTTATTCTTTTACTTTATTTATTTTATTACATTTCTTATTTGTTTACATATTCTGCTGTGGGTAAAAGTATTTGCGAAGTGCAGGATACTTAAATAGAAATGCGTTTAAAGAAAACAATCTCCTGCATTAATCCTGCATTACATGTCAACTAGTTTCAATTTAGCCTTTTTTGTAGCTAGCTACAAGTTTTATATTTTATAGAAATCCCGCAAAAAAGCTAACTACAAGTGTTTTACCTTTTATCAATTGATAATTTTTTTCTACAGGGTGCATATGTATGTGTGGATGTATGTAATTGCAAATAGTTTTTTTCGCATCCATTACTATTTTCTTTTTGTTTTTGCATTACTTCATTCATCAAAATGAAATGCCACGAAATATGCCATTGCTTTTTTTAGCCAATGTTGTTTTTATGTTAAGTTCCTTTGCTCACCCGAATGGCTGAGTTTTGTACAAGGCAGCTTAACATACATACATACATATAAATGTTGCAAGCTTCATTATAACGTAAGGTATTACTTAATGTAGTAGATATGTTAGTATGAATGTACTTAATAGTACATATGCCTTTTAGAAGCGAAGCAGCCAGAGTTCAAGTCGTACGGTCACGCAGAAATATAGCGTCACCTTTATCAAATAAGCCCAGCAGACCACGGATCTAATGCTTACAGCTTTAATACATACAACTCGCAACAATTTTTCATTGGCATTTTTGATCTCAATAAACGATTGTATAGATTCAAGGTTTTCAACGACTTTTCCAATTGTAAGATATCCTTACGTTTGAGAAAAGCATAATAAGAAATACTTAACATGATCTTCCGTCCGTCAACGGAGCCCCAGAAAAATACACCTGTGGAAAATATTGGGTGAAATAAAAAGAGGCCAGTTTACAAGATCAAAGTTAGATTACTCCGGTTAAGGACTTCAATACAAAGGTACCTATGTATGTGGCTAACGACCACAAAAGAACGTAGACATCCCAGCAGAAGATGATGGATATAACATCCAAATTTGTGGTTCAAAGATGGAGTAAGTTATGGCCGTCCTCTAGTCGGAGGAGCTGCAGATCAGTCAGTCCTTTCGTCTGCCAAACGTCTGCAGTGGTCTTATAATAATTTTTTGTCTAAAATAAAAGAAATATCTGGCTTTTATACATTCGCTAGTGCTTGGCTGCGCTGCTTCTCCGATTTGTGGTGTGCGCCTTGATGTTGGAACCCAAAGGGGAGGGGCCTACAATTCCAGTCCGAAAACCCACTATCTTCATCGTTTTCCAGCGCGGTTTACAGACTCCAAAGTAGAAAAATGGGTAGTTTTGTATTAATAGTGAAGTTATTAAGTAGACATCATTTTTCGGAAGGGAACGGTCGCAGGAGGCAGTACAAAAGTTTAGATCGCCTGCCTGATCCACCAAATCGTATATAAAAGTATACATATATCTACGAGCACTTTCCTACATCCCACCACTCTTTAAATAAATAAATACCATTGACCGCTTCGGATGGAGTTGAACTCGAGAGTTAATTAACCTCTAGGCAGTCGCCAACACCACCAGTAACGCAATAATAAACTCATTTATTTTTTTATTGTTTTTTTTTGTCCGCATATTGTCATCGCGCGTTTGACAGCTGTCACTTGTCATATTTTCAGCATTTCTATTTGCAAAGCAGCCAGATATGTACATGCATATATATAAATGTATGTATGCATAATTATACAAAATTATTTATCATTAACACGCTCATACACTCATAAAAGCATGTTAATATGTACACATATGTACATACATATGTATGTGAGCATGTTAAAGGCTAGCGGTTAAAACCACTGAAATTTAACATACACATACCCACCTACGTATTTACACAAATTTACATATAAATATGTACATATTTTTATTATTACTACTACTACATATAAAGGCTTTCTTCTGCGCACTGCAATCAATATTTAATTTTTGTCATGCTTTGTTTTTGCGCTCCACCCCACTTTTCATACATTTAATGATTACTTAGATAGTAAAGCAGTGAAAGTGCCGCCGTGTTTACTTGAACAAAAAAAAACAACAACAACACTGGCATAGTTAAGTCAGTACTGCGCTTTGAATCATTAATGACTTTTAGTTTTAGAGGACTCGTATCCAGGCATTTGATAGAAAGAAATGAAATCGTCTAGCCACACAGTACTCGTACATATTAATATAAAATTATAGTATGGTATCGTAGTTACGATCGATTTTTTTTATGCATTTTCATGCTATCTTTTTTTCATTATTCTTTCTGCTTATCTATGCACTTTATAAGATTGTTACAATTAATAAAATTGTGAATGAATCACTTTTTGAGCTTCCATCGTCATTAACCAATGCATGTTTATGCATTAGGGTGGTCCAAAAACAGTAAAGTCGGAATTGTAATGCTCTCACCCGTAGTTCTTTGTATTTTGAAATCCAAAAATATTTAGAGATGGCTCAAAGCGCTCAAAATTTTCCATGTATTTTATATGGAAAAAAAGAACTTTTCGTAGAAGTGGTATAGAATTCTTGAAAATCAATATTTTTCGATCGGAAAACTTCGGTTCTCTTCAGGAGACTATCAACAACAATACCCAATTGTTTATTTAAAAATTTTTTTTTACTAACGATTTTTTATAGGTCCCCCCATTGAATTTGTTGGGGTTTTTGTGGGTTTTTGGTCGACCTATAAATTATAGTTGCGATGAAAAAATAGTTTAGTAAATAATTGAGGATTATTTGATTGAGCTTTTATATTAGCTTTCTTAGAAAGTTTTTTTTGGGTATGCATAGATATGTATCTAAATGTATATCTACATAAACACATATGTACATATGTATACATAATCAGAGAATTAGTTCATACAATTAATGTGCAATTTAAGTGAGTATTTAAGTATTTGTCGGATATAAAAACTGTAGGATAATTTATTTTCGGTGCTTACAAGAGGGTAGCGCTTAACCGAGAAATACTTTGTCTTTGTACAAACATACATTTGTAGGTTGAAACGATATAAAAATGCTTTCGGAAAATAGTAATTGCATGCAATTATTTTTAGTTCTTTTTAACTTTACTTTTTTGAGTTCATACTTATACATATATATGTATATATGTATGAAATCGATAGATAACTGCTGGTCTCTGTGAACACGAAAAGTCCAGGGAATAAGACAGAATTAAAAGCGTGAATCTTAGACGCGTGGAATACTTAAATAACGGTTCAGTGCTGCAAATCTCTTATAACCCCATGCCGGCAAGGATTTTACCATTCTAAGCACTTTTGTTTGTAAATTCACACTTTTTTAAAATCTATGAAAAAATGTGTTACTCATACGTCATGTTGCACAAATTACTTTGTTGTAGAGTTGGATTCTTTAGTTCACTTTAAAGATTAGTTCACTTTTAGTTCGTTCAGCTCAATGAACTAGCTCTTCCGAGTCTTAGTTCGTTCACCTTAGTGAACTATAGTTCACCTAATTGGACTAGTACGGTAGTAGGAGCTGAGTTACAAAACAAGTAATTTTTAGCAAAAAAAAAACCGACTTCAACTCCCATATAAAAAAAAATATATATATATATATATCTCACGATCCACTGATCGGATCTCAACCAGATTAGTATGGGACCACCTCTGAGGCACTGCAATTATCGAAATCGGTTGACGTGGCCCAAAGTTATGCGGAAACATACATAAAAAAAAAAAAATATTCCGACGAACTGATAACCTCCTCCTTTTTTGGAAGTCGGTTAATAACAAAAATGTTAGTTTATATATATATATATGTAATAGATTGTAATAACGACACAATTCAGTCGTCTTCATTCATTCGTCTTTCTTCAAAATCAAGAAAGGATGTTTATGGAAATTCGGCAGTGCCGAGATAGGTCGATCTTCCACTCAGCTTCACTTCAATTTCGAAATCCCACAAGATTTACGAATGAGTTTTAAAATGTTGTGCGATGTCATTTCATTCATCTTTTATATTGCCATAGTATTTCAAAGCTGTTCTTCGCAAATCATTCACTCGAAGGTATGCCCACGCAAAAAATAAAAAATGTTATTCAACATAAAAAATAATAAGTAAAATTACGAAAAACTTGAAACACACCCAACAAATTTTTTTTCTCACTATTTTCCACACAATTCTTTTTTTGTTTTTGCTCCACTATTTCTCTTATTCTAATTTATTTGAGACTGTCGCCAACGAGCACAAAATTTAATCATATATGTATGTAGATTTTTGGTTTAAGCAGCACTGAAGTACGCCACAGCACGGAATCCATTTGCATTTTAATTTATTTATGAAAATATGTACTAGAGTTGGGTAGTTCTCGAACTAGTTCGTTCATTGAACTAGTTCCTCGAATGGAATGAACGACCTAGTTCGAAATTTAAAATAAACTAAAATGAACTATTTTTTCAGCCCTGATTCTATAACACAAATCGGATATATTTAGTCATATTTGCCCACTGTTTTCGGTGTGGGCGGAGGGCATCTAAAACCCCACGCATTTTACAAAAAAGTGCATAATTTAAACCGAATTGGTTCCATTAATGCGCGGAAATTAGAAGGACTTGTTTTAAGTTATACATGAATCCTCTGACTACACGTGTAAGTTAATTTTTTTTTTTTTTGAAAAAAAATGTTAAAGTCAGTTTTTTCTGACCTTTGGGTCAAGATGCAGGGATGATATTTTCAGGGACAGTATTCGAGAGTTCTAGCTTTAATTTAAGCCTAAGTGGAAGGTTTTATCGCGTTTTCTTTCTTTGCTAGAGCTTCCCAAATATAACACTTGGAGTTTTTAAAAAATACCGTTATATGGAAATTGGCGCATTTATGGGCGGATTTTGTTTATGTAAACATCACCTTATACTAATATTCACTAAAGAAGCTTGTATTCTAAATATAGGTTAATTTTTATGCTATTGGGTTGTTCACATTTGCCTGGTTATCAGGCTATCTGGTTATGTGGCTATATTTTTATTCAGTTTACAACAATAACATAGATTACAGAATAATAATTTTTAACCGGATAGCCTGATAACCAGGCAAGTGTGAACAACCCATATATATGAACAGGTTTTTCGTGTTTTTCCCCACTGTGCGTATGCAAAATTGTGTTCCGAAAAATCGTTCCGTTTCGTGAACGAGAATGAACTAAATGCAATAGTTCATTTAAATGCTCTGAAATATGGTGATCGATAACCAAAATGAGCAACATTTGTTCGTTCACAGCAGCTGACCGTGGATACACCTGTTTGTCGGCAGTTAATACATATGAACACTCATAGATTTAAATGCAAAAAGTTAAAAGCATATCTACATAGTATTTATATATAAACGTATACGAATTTAGGAATTTAGCATCTAATTAACAAGTGTGCTCATAGTCTCAAAATAATAAAAAAAAAATATTAAAAAACTATCCCCAAAGTTTGTGTAATGCAAATGAAGCGTCACAAAGGTCGTAAATTTTGTCATTCGCTAAACAAATAAAAAATGTAATTAGCATATTTAATGTATTTAACTTAAGACAATAATGAAAACGAAATTCCTAAACAAAGTTAAGTACGTATTTATTTTAAAGCAAATACTAGTATTCGTATGAGTATTTTTCTTTACAGCGATAACACTTTTCGTGAAATTTTCTTTTATCATTTGTTCGTATGATAATTTTACTACTAGAGTTGTGTACATGTGTACATATGTATGTATAAACATAGACACGTATAAAAATAGTTACTACAAATAATTTTACTAATTTCAGTTCTAACTAATAGAACGTCTAACAGCTGTGACTTTTGCGGTTTTATATTTTTTTCGCTAGCATACACACTATCAGCTTAATGAGTAAATACATACATACATATGCACATATGCGGTCACATTTATTTTTGTTTTTCTTAAAATAACATGAACTTATGCACACCTTTATGTACGTAGGTCTGTGCTTAGGTAAACAAATCGCTTAAATCAAATATATTTCTAACAAATTTGAAGGCTAGGTATAGTAATTGAATTTATTTTTAAATGGAGGGAATATTTTTCATAAATATACATACTACAAATGTATAACAAATCTGCTTACTTACAATGAAAATATTTACATAGGTATATACCATAAATGTGTATAAATATTTTCTTATTCAAATGTTAAAAGGGTTAATAGAGGCATACTTGTGAAGAGATATTCCATTTGCAGCTTATGAATCTCAAGCTTTATTTTACTTATTGATAAAAGAAATATTCATTGAAGGAATAAGCAGCACAATAAGATTTTAACTTTAAATTCCTATCGCCTTTTTAATTTGATGCGAATTTTTTTATTCCACTTTTTCAAACTGTACAGGATAAAAACTTCCCAAACGCAATTTCGAAATTTTTTTTTGTGTTAATGAGCCTTACGTAAGTCCAGTTTTTCAAATTTTAGTTAAAAGAAGTATACCCAAACGCATTGCCTTCGAATATTTTCAAACATTTTGAACAAAATATTTTTGCGTTCGAAGCGAAACATTACTCCAAGGGAATCGGTAGAAATCGACGTAAAGAAAATTGTTAGTACCTCTTAACTATTTTAAATTTAGTGGATTTACTGTTAGCCCAGTAAATTTGGATCAACTTGGTAGGAAGAACAAAAAAACTGTATGTAGTAGGGAATATTTGATGCAGTTTACTTAATGGAATCCACGAGACCGCGTCAAATTGTCCATTATAACCGAGGTGTTCATATTATCAGAATATAATATTTTTAAATAATAAAGAAATGATGTACATGGTGTACATGTATAAATGCAAAATTTTGTACTTTTCATGCTTATAAATAGATTGCACTGTAGATATTCTGCCGAAATCCAAAATAAAATCTAATCTTTTTTAACTTCTGGAAGATTCTTCAATTAAAAAAAGTTGGGGAACAAACGTTGTTAACGAAGGGATATCCTGCTTAAATCCGCAATAAAATCTGTGTTTTGTTAACTTTATTCCTGAAATTGAAATTTCCGTTTCTAAGGGTTTGTCGCCTTAAACAAAAATCTTTCTGAAAAAGTAAGTAGGTCTGACGACTCCAACAACATTTAGTTTTTTTAAGTTGTTAGAAAAAGTAGAGATAAGAATCTTAATCAATTAAAATTTTTTTCAAACAAATGCATTCCAATTTTTCGAATTTGCAAATTAAAAAAAAGCGCTAAATGTAGGTTTATGTGTCACGCTTACAAATATTTAGTTGCACGTAGTTAGTGCTTATTTGCGATAATTCATTATATATTCCTATGTAGCATCTATTCTATCTATAAAAAATAAACAAATACGTAAGTATGTATGTACATATGTACGTATGTATTTGTATGTGCGGTAGAAAACTGATTTCGTAAAAGATTAAGTGTTTATTGTGTCAGTTTTGACACTTAGTCATAAAGCAGGAACGGCACATGCTCGAGATTTGATCATTGAGATAAAATTGTGTGCAAATGATATGCATATTAGGGTTATCCAAAATTTCTACTATACGTGCAAGTATGTTAAAGATGTAGTACAATTGGGGTACCCACTGATATGTATTAGTGAATTAAAAGTGCTCGGCTGTCTGAATAATCGAGTATCCAGAACTGATTTGAAATGCGTCATAGTTTTCTTTTTTTAAATATACCCTAAATTGAAAATTGATTGACTACTTCGTTTTTCTCAAAATTGGCAGCCCTTACTAAAAACACGGGTATTTCAAAATTGGTAACCAATTCAGAAAAATCGATTTCATTGTTGAAGTAGAAGATGGAAGCATAGGCAATTCTTCTGGACCTGCATAATATTTTGGTATCCCTGCTGCTTAAAACGGACTTTAATTATACCTAAACTGGGCACAAAGAACTTGGGACACTGGGTCTTGGAATAAAAAATAAAAAGTTGTGATACGAAGAACCGAGGCTCGCTCTATGATCTACAAAGTGGAAACAAATCTTTAACAATCAGGCAGCACTGAAGGCCTTAGACTCACACATATGTAGACTATGCAAAGTCCCCTATTGAAAGCCGCGGATCTTTGAACGGGAAGGAACACTATAGGTATCCCAATGACCACTTTTAAACAGCTTCACAACTCTCCAGTAGCCAAGGAGCGCTGAAACAGTCTTTGTTCCTGTGAAACTTTCAAAATTGCCTGGGCACTTGAAAACGAAAGGTATCCTCAACCCAGATTGTACGAAACTTGTCTGCAACTAGTTTTGTTGCCTTGAATTTAAAATAATTTTCTTGTGAGTCTACGTGAAAATTTTCGTTCTATACCTATCCCCTCTCATATTACAACACTTTTGTAATGCACTGTTAAATTACTTAATTTCACTTAATAAAAAATCACTTTATCATAAAATCCTACTAGATCTAATTTTCATGAATGTATTTAGTAGTATACATATGTATGTATGCACAGGTGTATATGCATGAAAATGTAATTGCATATGTAATTGACTCAGAGGGAAACACCTGCGCCCAAGCTGTAAACGCACCACGTTTTGACTTTTTGAACCAATAAAATAAAAAACAATAACTTAGTTAATGCGGCGAGATATTGGAAATCAAAGGAATTTCAGACATACATACGTTTGCACTTACATTAGACCGTGCCACCTTACCAGCAAAGAAATTTTTTTTTTGTCGAACCTAGGGTCGCTTTTTTATATTTTTTTGGCGACACCTACATTCGGCAAAAAAAAATTAAATAATTCTACTGGAATGGTGACAAAACTTTCGTTGCAAAAGTTCAATGATAGCTATAATCTACTGACATTAGGATGGTACGTAAGAGTGATTAGAAGTGAGATCTGGTGAGTGAGTACTAGAACGGGGTACTTAAGGTTAATGAACTTTGGAATATAAAAAAATTATGTTCGATACAAAAACTTTGATATATCATGTTTTAAGATATGACTGAAAATGAGGAAGATAAAATGAAAAATTTAAAGAGGCTAGTAGGCGTTCGGCCAAGAAATTTATGTATATGCATGTATATCGAGCCCTAACGGCCAAAATAACGTAAGCGACATTTTTTTTCATTTTCTTTTCGATGCAGTAATGCATCTAGATGCTCTAGGTATATCTCTGCATCAAAAAGAAAGTTTTTTTTAAAAATGTCGCTTACGTTACTTTGCGGTTAGGGCTCGATATATTTCTTTTTCAAATTGCCTTGCTAAAATACTTTAGATTCAGGGGTGCATGACGATTTTATTTGAATTTTTTTTTGCTCGTACGGTCTAATGTGCATACATATGTACATATGTACTTATATAAGTATGTATATGTAAAACATTTTTATATGAGTGATTAGTTACTTACGAATTGAACGAGTTTCAATATGCCAGGCACTGTCGTAAAGTAACCGATATTGATTTTCAATGCGCTGAGACCACCACCGCCACTGGGCGCTGTTGTTTGTGTGGTAGTATTGCGTTCAACGGTAACTACTGTTTCCACCATTTTTTTTATGATTTTGTGTTTTATGTCTTTCTTATTTACAAAATTTTCCTTCTTAATGCACAAGTGACCGAGCTAACTAGAAAAATAATAACACAAGATTAAAGGGGTGGGGGTATTAAACACAATAGTAGTTATATATATATATGAACTTTTTTATTTTGTTTGAGTTATTCACATTCAGGTTCACTGATTGCAGCGCGTAACTTTCGCTCTTTAGAAAATATTTACTACTTGGTGTATTTTTTTTATACGATACGCATTACTTGTACTTATAGTACTTATAAGTATGTATGTTTTGATGCGTATAGCCAATAACCGTATAGCGGCAGAGTTCAGTCGTAACTAACGGTATGTTTAGGTTTTAGTTAACCTTTAAGTTGACCAAAGTCCGTAGACTTTACTGTAAACCGATCATTTGCTAAAACAAGAATAAAATTAATAAAAACAACAAACCGGACACTCAGGGAAACACACACGCACTAACTAGTATTGTATGCTAAGTTAGAATGAGCGAACCTGCAACAGATTGCCACAACACAAGCCAAGTCAAGTCAAGTCTCGCGGCCTACTGCTAGCATTAAGCCAAAACAGAAAGAATTCCACAAAAAAAAACAAAAACAGAACTAAATAAACGGTCATACGCCAGTACAAAAATAGTACATGCATATACTAACTTATTTTTACGATTATTATGTTATTCTTTCTGGTTTGGATTTTCTTGTCCAATAGTTTTTCACTATGAGCGTTGATCGTTATTACTGGAGCACTTTTTTGTGTTTTTTTTTTTCTATTTGCTTTGGGTTCACTACTAGGCTGCTTAGAACTTTAGTTGGCTACTAAATATGTACATATGTACGTATGTACTCGTATATACATATGTAGATGTGAACGAAGTTTATGCCTTCTGCATTCGCTTTCACTGCCTAACAAGACTCACCGTTCCGCACCGATCTTAGCCGTTTGAACGCGTTATTGCAACTGATTGCTTCATTGCGAGACGCTATTTCCGAGTTTGGACAAACTCTCTAAAATCCAATGGCGGCGCGGTGGCAACTGTTGCTCACTTAGTTCGCTGGTTGTTAGCTGGCGCGCTCTTCCAAATACATACGACATACATATGTATGCATGTGCATACACAAGTAGTGAGCGCGCTTTTTATTAATTTACTTTGGTTGGCGATTTTTGCATGGGCAGGTGTTTTCAAGCTCTGAATTTTGAGGCGAGACGTGGCTGTTGAGTCTGTGACACCACGCCGATGCATTTGGTGTCTCTCGTCGGTTCTGCTTGTTCGATATTGTTGGTAGGCGGTCGAACACCTGGGACTATAAAGGCCTACGAGTGCTGAGACTCGTCCTGACTGCTTGGCTGCGAATATTGTTGAGCGCTGCTCTGTATCGTGCTGCCTCGAACGGATGGTCTATGTACGGCTCGATGTGAGGTCACTAGTCACGCATGATGCTGTTTTCTTTCACCGTCAGCATCTGCATTTCTGCCAGGTGATACTCGGACGACATGAAGTGACAGCCTGTGGTTGTACGTAGAGCTCCGTTCTGGCAGGTTTGTAAGTTTCTCCACTGCGTGTCGCTCGTTCCTGGGGACAACACTGGCGCTGCGTAGTTTACCACCGACCGGCCGATCGCTTTGTGAATTGTGGGCAGAGTTTCCTTTTCGGCTCGCCAAGTGCTTTGTACCCGGCTGGAAATTTTTTACAAGTGGATGTGGACTTAGAGAGTATAGGCTCAGAAGGTGGCGAATAGGTGTCGGCTCTAGCCGTGGATTTCGTCTTTCAATTCGTATAGTCCCCATAGTGTTCATACTAGTCCCCGTTCATGCGGTGATGAAGCAAGGTAGTTCGGAGAAATAGATATTTACTTAACAGGCCAGGTCATCAATGTCATTGTCGAACGGAAAACTTTATCTAGCAGCTGGGAAGCTTGGAAACAAAGAAATGAGGATTGCTGATAATTCGCGGTCCACCGTATGATTTCCTGTCATCGACAAGTAGAAGATCTTGGTCAGATATTCCACTGTCGGCAGACCCAACTTTTTCAGTAGCTGAAGAGGCGCACTGTTTTTTTTGGCAGTGTACATACATCTCCTTCTGATCTGGGTGTGAATTGCCGGCTGAAGTAGCTCGCGCTTCGCTTCTGATCCGACGAGGTGCGATCACCAAATGAAATTTTCACTCTGCAATCCGCTTCATGGAATTGGGTACGGACCTTACAGTTGAGCAGAGTTTGATCCCACCAATGGTGATGTTGCAGGTCTTCAGATGCTCTTCAAACCTTTTCCGCTTATGCTGGCTTGCCAGTTGCCGAATGTCCAAAGTAAGATCTCTAATTAGGAAATCCGTGGGATTGACCGGGAGAAATTGATCACGCATATATACCATAATTACCAGACGCTTCAGCCGGAAAATTGCGCAGGTTTCTGGCATGCACCTCTGTTGGTTCGAGAGGGTGACAAAGGTGCTTTCAGTAACTTCCGCGCAGCCATCCCTAGGCCTTCTTGAAGTTTAGATAGGTGCGGTGAATCGCGGACGCTAAAGCGGCTGGTTTATCAGTCGAAGGCACTATAGTTGGACAGATTTTAATGTCAAAGACCATTATGCGGTGAAGTCCCCTACTACTATATGGTTTTTACTCCCTCATTCCTTTATTCTAGGAAGGTGTCCCTGCAGTCGATGGCTTCTTCAATGACTGCACTCTATTTGGTTAAGTTTAAAGACTAGGCTTCCGCCATTGTCTCGCTCGCAATCTTTACAGAGAATATTACAACTGCCTAACAGAGAGAAGGGCTCGGCTTCACTTGCCATTTTCCATTGGCAAGAAAAATGGCTGCGCGCTTTGTTGGACTCTGCAAAAATCGCCAAGATGGTTCCTGGGGTACTTGATTATTGCACCACCGTATTTCACGAGGTTGTAGCCATGGAAGAAGGGGCGCCGTATGGCGTAAGCAATAGAAGGTCACATCCCTTGTGGCCCAATTTCTGTGTAACCCTAAGCCATAACCAATTCTTGGGTGGATCCACCCCCCGCAAGAGTTGCACCTAACCGAAGTGGATTTCTGATGGAACCTTCTCTGGGTCGACCAGTAAGGCGTTGTTCCAGGGACGAGCAACGATTGGCTGCTCGCTGGTGTAGATAAAAGGTCTCAAAGGATCATAACAATTAATTATCCCCAGTAATTAATTTACATATTAGGCTCGCTATGTACTTTTAATGAAAACTTTTTATGAATAAAAAAAGTTTAGGGAGAGGCTCTATGCAATGCCTTCCTCGATCCGGTCTAGGTAACCGGAATTACCCAGATACCCGGAAAACCCGACAACCCTAACGGCCTTGTCCCTGTGGACCAACCCTACAGAAGCTGCACGCTTCCTAGGGCTGCCGTTAGTGGAACTTGACGACAACGACTGAGATACCAACCGTCCTGGGCGGGGTTGTTGTAGCCGCTACAACAACAACAACCCAGATCTATGGCCCTATTTTCTATGGCGACTGATAGCCGATGGCCAACCATATACAAAAATTCGAATTACGTATGGCAACTGGCTACTGAGTCTAGTAGCGCAATTTGCTGTTTCCCGTTTATAACGATTTTATTTGTTTACAGAATTTTTTAAACGCATTGGAGCAAAGTTGCCAATTACTTCGAAATGTACATTTCGTAAATTCGGATATTGTGTGCGTATTTCTGTATACTGAGATTAATCGCTATACATAATACAATGTACGATACTGGTAGCCACGGCTACTAGACCAACAACTAGACACCAGTTGCAATACATAATAGGGCCAAAGGACTGGCACTCCGGAAATACTCCCCAAAAGTCTGGGGAACTTTTTTTGTATTACTAACACATCCCTCATATTGAAGGTTTTAAAATCACTAGCATATCAGCAACAACTGGGTGTATTCGAACTGCAATTAAAGGGGCATTGTTACTTTTTATGAAGGAGCATCACGATCTACGAAAATTTGTGCAACTCTCCCTACGTCAAGCGTTCGTAGCTCTCACATTTTAAATTAAAGTAAAATCACTATATAAAAACTTTTTAATACATATGCATATCAACATGAAAACAAGCATTGTAAACATTATACTTATAAAATTAATACAAATAAAATTGATAAATGTCTTAGAACAAGTAAATATGTCTACATGGTAAAAACAATAAATTGTAATATCCTAATAATTAAGATGTGAGACCCGCCTGGCGCATGGTGTCTTGGGTAATCTATGATTTATTTCGTAAAAAGTTTATAAGCTCCATATCTTTTGCCATTACGGTAACTCTACGTGCATGCAATGCCAAGAGATTTGCATCCTCAAAACGTCCTTCAACGTAGGCCTCAGTGGCTACGTGCAGGGCCTCTAAAGCCTTTAATGTTATAGATCTTACATCCGTATCATTGCTCAACAGTATTTCTCGCACAAGACGACCAAAGGCTGCGCGTGGTATCATTAAATCCGTCCGTGCAATTAATTGTGCGTGTAAAAATTTCCCTTTACGTTGGGTTTTACGTTTGTGCGGTGTTGCTGCTTTCGTTGATGCAGTCGTTGTTTGTACATGTTCCAGCGTACCCTGCTCTAATGGCCTTTGCGCCTTCTCCAATGGTTTGACCGCTGTGGCGCCGACTTGTTTAGCTGAAGACCTGTTTTGGCTAGCCAGAGTTGCTGAACTATCTTTATTAACACAGCTTTCATTTTGCTTGTCCATATTTGTAGTTGGAGCAACTGAACGATGTTCTTTTGACGAATTATGTACATATCGGCTTCCGGTATTCGTAAACTCCAAACCATAGTCAGTACCATCGGTATCAGGTGCTGGTGAGCGGAAGCCTTGATCATCTGTTGCTAGCCCATCTTCTGCTGAGCTACTAGTGTCCGTTTCGCCCAAATCAGCAGCTGGATGCCTGCGCTGATGTGCAGATTTTTTAAGCGCAGAATTTGATCCAGGTTTTCGTGGTGGTCGCATCTTTGTCCAATATAAAAGCTTTCAGTAGCAGGGAATTACAAGCTTCCTATCCTCCAGAATAATTATTTTATGCCGTTTAATAACAGAATCAGGATATGTTTGATGTATTATTAAAATAATGGGAACATGCACGGTTTATTTATTAAATTTCACTTTGATTTGAAATTTCTTTTGGTAAGGCAGTTCGTGGCACTGCCATATCGGCAATAGAATACAAGAGCCCTTACAAGGTGTCTGCAAGACCAATTTGTTATAACATGATTATGGTTTGATTACAGTGTTTTTTTTTTTGTATTCATTCTGAATACAGACAGCCATGAAGTCTGTATTTTAAAAACTTTCAGCTGGCAAGACATTAATTAGTAAGGAAATACTTCGACACTTATTTTGATACTAGTAAGTGTGCATGTATTTAGAATCCCGATTCATATTTCCATATAAGCGTGCGTGTGTTCCACTACGTTCGCCGGCAAATGCGTCACGCCGTCAATGTCAAATAAAATTGAACACGTGTGTTTGTATGACAGCTGTTACAGAGAACGCCGTTACGAAAGCGTTAACGCAGTTGCCGTCGAAAGTTGACATTTGAAATTACATTTGTGGATATGCTAATCAGCTGTTGTTTACACAACAATGCGTGGCACAACGCAAGGTGTGTAACAGTAAATTGTTCAACGTCGTCAACACACCAATGGATCAACGCAACGCCGCAGCAAATAAAATTATGTACCTTCAGCTTAATAGCCCAGTCATGCATAATTGTACTGCTATACCATTTTTACGCAAAAATCAAAACCCAACAGAGTTCTACATGTTAAGTGCTATGCGTTGGGTAACCGCTTACACGCAAAGCCAATTTAATAGATTCTTATGACAACTCTCATGCAACGCTCCTCAAGAAATAATGGAACGAGCATCGGGCACTGTCACACGGTCAGTATTTATTGACGTGATTCAAATATCGCGATATTGGCTGCGTTTCTTTATACATTCCAGATAGTCCCATTTCACAGCCAGAATAAACAGAATGCGTTTGAAATATACGTTAACATATCCTCAGGAACGTTCTAAAGAATAAGTAAACAAGAAGGTTTATTCCAAACGTTCAGAATAAATAATGAAATGACGGTGTAACATGCAGTATTGATGGATCGTGACCCATATCGCAAAATTTCTAAAAAAATTTAAATCTGTGTAGCACTTTCAAAACGCGATCCATACATTTCGTCAGTACATCTTGTACTCTCATAATGCGAACATCGAACACGTATTCGCTATGCCTTCTTTCTCGCTGCTTAAAACCTTTCAAAACAAATTGAAGAAATTTTAATTAACATAGGAAATTTTCAAATAATTGTGGAATGCTTTATCTGTAAATTATTCGTACAAAATAAAAAATATTTCCTTGCATCATAATAAGCGCTCAGCACAAAAATTATGCAAATACTGACGCGATTAATATTGAACATGTAGCATTCGTGCGCGATCCTTCAATCCATCAATATGGATCGGGATCCAAATATCGTGATAATTACTGACCGTGTGACAGGACCCATATATTTCTGTTGTAACCCTGGGTTGCCTTGTGCTCTTTTTTCACAAAAAACAGTAGAAAACCGTAGTAGAAAGCATAGCAAAT
Source organism: Rhagoletis zephyria (assembly GCF_001687245.7). NCBI lineage: Eukaryota > Metazoa > Arthropoda > Insecta > Diptera > Tephritidae > Rhagoletis > Rhagoletis zephyria. The sequence continues at coordinate 20,015 of NW_016162757.1, read as the reverse complement.
TCCATAAGAACTGCGTACTGCCTGAAGGAATTTTGACTCAAGAAAACTTCTTAGCCCTTTTTTGTACGTCATTTTATATGGAGTTTTTGTTTTTCTTGACAGCTACATACAGGCCTCTAACTTAGTCCCGTTGTCTCATGTGGGCAACTTGCTGCTTTTGAATTTTTATAAAGATGTGTTTTTCAATAAAAATATGTGCTCAAAACAAGGGAGTATGCTATTTTTGTGAATACAGTAATTTTCGTCATGGGGATTGTACTCGTACGCACTTTTGGAATGAAATCTTCTAGGATGAAATGCCCAAGTACAAAGACTTTTCAGCAATGAGAATTTCGCCTGCGATGAAACTGACAGATCTTCTGCGATGGTTTTACACTTTTCACTTTTGGGCGGATTTAAAATTTTTGGGTGAATTTTTTTTCGGCTGGAACTCAGGATTATGTGGACAAAAATTCCTTACTTTCTCCTTATTCATTTCCTTATTTTGTCTGTTTGGACCTTAAGCCCGCTTTAATCACAATAGCAACCCTAAAAACTTATCGTATCGTGACATTTTGGAGTGCTTCTACATCTACGTCAAAGATAATTCGTCTCACTACTATTTCACCAATTACATTTTTAAAAAACATAAATATTTAAAAAACATGGATGATGAAAAATTAATTCAATTAGTGAAAAGTAATGAGCTCATTTACAACAAATATGATGCGGACTACAAATCTATGGAAAAAAAGAAGGCCACTTGGCAAAGGATAGCACGCGAGATGGAGTCCACCGGTGATTGTGCAGCTAGTAGATGTTTCTTCACAATAAAACATTCCTTATATTTTAGAATCGGATTGCGTACGCCGTTGGTCATGCCTACGTGATCGGTACACCAAGGAAAGCCGCCGTTTGACTGCACTTTCTAATAATGGAATGACAACATCCCAGCTATGGCCACTATTTGCAGAAATGGAGTTCTTAAAACCACACATTCTCAATCGCAGGTAAGAATGCACTATTATTAATTTGTATTACCTACTTGTATTAATTTAAAAGCTCTTTAGTAAATCAATACTAGGTACCTCGTCCTATTCGGTTAAATTAAAAGAGCCGTCAACAGAATTTGAAGAATGTGACTCGCATTTGACAGAGCAGGAAGATCCTATAGAATATGAATATCTTACATCATTTTTATCGAAAGAAGAAATAGAAATACAGCAAGAGGTATTCGATGAGTATCTACCAACAGAAACACAATCGCCCGAACCTTACCTTACATCTTCCACACCTTACCATAAGAGACAAACCTCCGATCCAAAGCCTTCGCATTCATCTACTTCGAATACTGAAAATCATCATACCAAAGGTAGAAAAAGATCTTGTGAACCTGATGTCGAAGAAGAGCTAAAAAAGGCTTTGGAAATATTTAAAGAAGTTTGTGGGGCAGCAAGAATGCGTCGACAAAATCCTGCTGTGTATGGTTTTGGACAAATGGTTGTCGAAACTATTTGTCAAATGAGTACACGAAAACAGGCTATTGCTATGCAAAAAGTTACAGAGTTGGTAATGACTCTTAAAATGGAGCCGGATAGTATGGAGTAGGTGTAGAAACTTGTAAATATTTATCGAGTTTAGTTTGAAAGTAAATTTAAGTGGACAGTAATAAAAACAAAGTATGCAAAATTATATAATTTCTCAATCTATTTTGCTGTGTGGCTCTTGTAGGCGCAGAAATGAGCGTAAATATTAATGCTATGGTATTTAATAGCAACGAAGAATGTGTCAGCTAAACCCTTGTGCACCATTCTGCCAATTCAAGTGACCAACCTAATTGTTATCCCAGCTTTGGTTGCTTTTCGAAGAAATGAATTATTTATCAAACAAACAAACGTAATGCTGCAACAACCCCTAAAAAAGCAAATAAAGGAATTATAACCACGTACAAAAACGGTTACGTTCCGGCAACCATCTGGTCTACGTCACAGAAACGAACGAATTTATTCGCCGAAAGTTTTAATGCTCAAATAACACAAGAAATAGCAAAACACTAATTAAAACCACATATTTTTCGTTTTGTTTTTGTTGTATTATCAATTTAATTGTTCTGCACATGTTTTTATTCTCAGACGATTAGTATTTTTTATTATTTATTTTTGTCGTAGTAGCATTGTTGCATATAATTTCTATAAGGACAAATAATTATATTTGTGTTTGTATATGTTTTTGTAAGGAAAATGTTCTGCTTATCTGGAAAATGTTGTTGATTTTTGGTACACACTTAGTAAATACAAATAAAATATTTTAAATACATAGTAAGGGAATTTTAGGTTCGATGTCGTTATTCGCAATTCACCAATTTTTTGCATATCTTAATATCAATATTTTGAATTTTCTTTTAGGAATTGCAAACGAGATACATACCGCATAGCGAATTGAGAAAAACTGAGCCGAAACTCCCTTATACATATTTACTTTCTGTCACCAATGTGCCTACATATTTTATATACTGTTGTCGGATTTTTCGTCATACTGCACACATACATAAGTATCTACTTGAAACAAATCTTTACGCGTTTTATTTTTATACTTTATACAATACCAAAACTTAAGATTGCGTTTACGATTTTTCCTTAAAGAAAAATGGAACAAGCTGCTGCACCGCACTACTTACTTTTGTGTGGTGCGGTTCGTTTGTGTATGATTAATTGCTTACTTAACTTTATTTAGGTTAAACTTTTCAGATTAGTTTAGAATAAAAAAGGATGACAGCAGTGTTGTTTGTTTTTTTCTTGTATCCTTAAGTATTTTCCTTTTTTTTAATTTTCGGTTCAAAAAGTTTTACTAATTATAGTTATGTTATTTTATTTTAATTAATGTCTTATTAAAAAATAAAACATACAGACATGTTCTGAAATTCGAAACTTTGAAATCGACTCGATTTGCCAAATATTTTTTCATTACAACTGATGAAAAGAGTGAATATTCTAATTGAAAACCGTAAAAGAAGCAGCATAGATATGAAATAAATCGTTTTAATGCGAGACTTGTAAATTTTTTGGTTAAAAAACATCGAAAAAATTATCGAAATCGAGTCGATTTCAAATTTTCGAATTTTAGAACATGCCTGATAGACAAATACCAACACTTCAACTTTTCTGTATTTTAATGAGTGTCGTGTTTATTTCCAAGTATTTTAATTTAATAACTGTTGCATATAAGCAACAAAATACCTTATATAGTTGCGCGCAAAGCTGAATACATGCCACAAAAGTTGCCAAAATTTATTTGCAATTTTGCTGAATCTATGCCAAACGAAGATGTGTTTGCTTTCTATAGTGTTTTTGTTTTGTGTTGCGTTTTCCTTTAATAATTTTTACACACAATAGAAGCTGTAAGCATTTGTGTGATTTTTGTTTATTTAATTATAATTATTTATGTGTAGTATCTTTCATTTTGAGATTATAAACACAATTGCTGTTTAAAGAAAAAATCGTGGGAGGAAATTCTAAACGCATATAAAGCGAAACCGATGGTCGTGTTGGATTCGAGTGGCTGCCCAAAATAGTATGTTCCTACAAATTTCGGTCGACAATTTAAGTTCCTCCTCATTAAAAGCTACAAGCGCCGAATTTTTTCGATATTCCACAATGTACATTAATTTAGAGCTGTGCGTCAAATTTTGGTGTTTTGCAGATGTTTTACACAAAAATCGGCGAGTATATTGCAGCCGAATAAACGAAAAATTTATTTTATATTTCTTCTAACATTTTATTAAATTAAAAAAAAAAATTATGCACTTGCAATCTTGCGTGTTGATTAGAACATTTTCAGGTGCTTAAATTAACATTTCAGCTGCTCTTGGTGGAAATTCCTTTAAAAATGTTTTATCAAAAGAAACAGGCGCAAGTCCTACGATAACTAACATACCTTCACATATAAAATCGCATTATTTTTTTGCCTCTCAATTTCCGTAGTCGGAATTCGGATCAAATCATATACTTTTTCATTCATTTCATTGAATTGGGCATTTTATGCTGGTGGAAAAGTAATTTCTGTAACTTCTCGCTTAGAGCCAACCTAAACCTCCAACCGCTACTTTAAATCGCATAATTTACATCGACATTAACCATTTTTACGTATTCATCGTTACTTTATTTGCAGCTATGCATTAGAATCTCCTCATTTTACAAATAATTCTACTTTATTTTTTTTATGAATTTGTTTTATGCACAGTTTAGAATTGAAAATATCATGTTTTTAAATTAAATTTAATATATAAAATTACAGTGTACTTTTTAGCTTTGAGCAAAAAATAATAAAAATTAGCATATAAAAATAAAGAATGGCAATTTCGCCAATATTGCCAAGCTCTTATTCGTAATTACGCTAAAGCAAAATCATTTACTTGGAACACAAACGCATTAGAACGGCTTAAAACTGCTTTAAAAACATATGTAGACGCCGCCTTCCCTAAAACTCTCCAAGTGCTCACTTTCTATTATTTCATGTATGTTGTTTGAGCAGCGTTGAAAGAAATAATTTTTGCCTACCTACGCTTCGGCCAACAACGTCAGACAATGTATTTGAATGTGTGCCAACTTAAAACAAGCTTAATTATTTTATCTTCCCTTTGCTATTTTACCATGCTTCAATAATACATAAATAATTCAATTTTTTTGTTTAAAGCAATTTCAACGCTTAAATAAACAATTGCAAAGGTATTGCATTTATTAGATCGTTTAAAAAATATTTAAAATAATTACTATAAAATTGAAGCAACTTGGGAAAACAACAACATAACTAATGTGGGCGTCACACATGATTCAACTTAGAGCAAGATAATAGTGTAAATTTGTTTTTTTTTTCATCCACTTGTGTTGCTTTTGCTTAGTAGCTAGCATTATGCATTTGTTTTGTTTGCTTTCAAATTGCAAATATGTATATCTTTTTAACCATCTACATGAGAGTTTCTCGTTATTTGAGTGAATTGTTCTCGTAATGAATCCGTTAATTTCGCTCGTAGAGGGTTCTAAGGGTTTAGCATGTATAAATTTACTCCCTTTGGGATTTCTTTTCATTACACTCGTCATTACCGCTTACATTCACATAAGTTTCACTCACTTCATATTTAACTTATATTTATCTTGCTAACTTGTTTTTGTTGCTCATTCCTCATTCCAACGATTGTTCCGAAGCGCACTGTGGTGTTATACTTGTTCTTATGTGTTTTCTTGCTTTTCTTCATTAAAACACTATCTTCGCTATGCTTAACACTCGCTTTGTGAATAATCCATTTCTTTTTTCGCACTTCTCGTTAGGCGATCAAGTTCGGCAGCTGCATCGGAGCGCATCGCCAACTTATCAATGGCACCATCGGTGCCATTCGTACGTGGTGTACTGCTCGCATTCGGTGCATTGGGCGGGGTGGCAGGCGTAGCGGGTGAACCCGATTTTTTGTGCAACAGCGAATTGAAAAAGTTGGCGAGCACACCTTCGTTGCCCGGTGTAGCTGGTGTCGGCTTCACGCTTACCTTAATGGGTGAACCCTGACCACCGGAGCCAGGTGTGCGTTGTTGCATGCCCTTGTTGGTGCCGCCTTGATGGCGCAGCGGTGAATCGCCACGCGGCTGGCCGCCTTGTTTGAGGATCTCTTGCTGTCGCGACAGAAAGGCCTGTTCATCTTCGGTTTGCATTTCGATTTCACGATTAGCAACAGTCTATGTAAAATGGAGAGATCGCTTAGAATATATGTATATACTTGAATGAGTGCAAAAGCTGCAACTTACTTTTCTGGATTGTGGTGGCGAGATAATGTCTGTGTAGTAGTCCTCTGCCTTACACGATTGCATATTTTCGTATAAAATACTTATTTTCTTCAAGCTATCCCAACCTGCAGGACTGTGGTGGAGAATAAATGGAAATGAGTATCGAAAAGTTGGTGCTCTGTTTTGTATTAAAAAAGACTAAAACTATTTATTACATTAAAACTGCATCCTTCTCGACAAATAACGCAGGCGTTCGGAATGGTAAGCCGTAAATTCGATGTGTCAAATATTTATATAGGAGATCACAGTTTTTGTCTTCTTTAACGCTTGTGTAAAAAAGTGATGTGCCATGCTGCAAGCAAAAGCGTCGTATCCACTGCTGTATGAAATCAAAATGTTCATCTCGATAATCGTACTCCTTTTCCAGCGTTGTCATGTAGTCCGTCTGAAATCATAATAAGCAAGCAAGTTTAAAGTTAATTTCGCTTTAGTGTCTTCATATCTTTACACACCTTTGTCACCACTACAACGATATCCAGACCGAGATTCGTTGTCAACGCGCCCTCGGTGAGCGGCAGCAGATCATCGTCATCAATCGAATTATTTCTCATCGTACGTTTTACTGGCGACCCGGGATCCAAATCATCGCCCACCTCACAATAACTCTGCCATGTAGTGATTAGCCGCTGTCGTGCCTCTTGTTTCTCTTGTGGCTCCAACTTCATGCTCTCAATGTGATCGGAGAGCACTTTAATCCAGTGATTCAATTGATCCAGCCAAGCCCATGGCTCCGTCATTGAGACTGTAAGTATGACGAGGGTGTGTTCAAAGTTCGTTTCGTTCAAAGCATAACGCAGCAGATTTGTATGCCCTGGATCGCCATCAAGAATCCAGACACCTAATCGGGTTGTGTCTATAAAGTAATGTAAATGTAATTAAAGGTAGTGAAAGAATTAGTAAAATATTTAAATGTACTTACCATCTCTGTACTCATCTTTCACATCGATATACGCATACTCCAGACCTGAACCCTTTTTCGGATCTTCGACACCTTGCAATTTCGCAATAAGCGTCGTTTTGCCGGTGGCATTATCGCCTAATACTAGTACTGATTTATTTGATGGAAGTTTTGTGCTGCCTTGTTTTTGTACTTCACTCAAAATTGCAGACCTGCAAATTGTGGACAAATAAAAATAAGAAATCAGTAAGTTAATAACGAAATGGGTTAGTCAGCAAATTGAGTAGCAAGTTTTTAATGTCTAAATATTGCGTTCTATTGTACTTAAGTAGTGCCTGACTGCCCATGGAGGCAGTGATCTATGTTTTTGGTTGACCTATAAAGGAGTGTACCACCCACCAGATATATTTTTAGCAGCAGTCATTATGCGACAAATTTGTGTTTGTGTGTATTAAATTACACATTATTTCATACAAGTGCAGCTGCAGTAAGGTTTTAAAATGCAAATAATGTCTGTGTGTATGTATATGTATTGCAATGCGGATATGGTCAACAAGACAATTTTATGCGGCAGGCATTCAAAATCAGCGACTAATTCGGAACTTGCATGAGAACGCGCATAGAAAATGAATAATAGTGTAGTGGAATTAAAATATGATTGCAGCCGATGTAGCTGACACAGTTTAAACGTAATTTGCCACCTAAATAATGCAATAATTTCTAAATAAATTTGTGCTTGTTTTGGCCAGCATATAAACCCCAAATTACGTTGATTACCAACTCAAATTGTTGTAATGACACACAGCTATAACGCCCAACTTACTCAGTGCCTCTCAGTTGCTCTGCGCCGAGGATGCCAATACCAATTTCTTCAAATAAAGAACGGTGTTCAAATCGCATGACTTGGCGAGTAAAATTTTACTACACACTTTTCAAATGCTTTTAATTTAATTGCAGTATTAATTCCTATTCAATTAACTAATATGTAGTCTTCGAGATATCTATCAATAATTTTGCTTAAGAGTTTTTTATTAATTTCCAGAATTTATGAACATCAGAAAGCGTGCGCTGTCTTTACTCTATAACTTCCTTTTTATAGGACTTTAGCTGCATGCAATCGCTTTAGAACCGCACAATTATCCGTGTATCACTACCACTAAACGTTTTCCGACATGCAAATGACACACCATAAGCGATACGGAAATTCCGTCTGTCCGTTCTTGCATCTACTTTAACACGTAGTTTGTTATCCTTTAAATACACAAATACGAGTAGTCAACGAGTGTAGCCTCTTCACAGCTCTTTGCACTTTTTATTACTCATTTATTTTCAGTACACTCTGCGCCTCAATGCTTGCGCCGAGTTAACTGCCCAGTCCACCCACTACAACACCAACCATTTTCTATGATTTATTGCACCACATTTGTGCTTTTATTTTTGTTCAAACAATTGTTTCATTACATTTGAATTCAATTCGTCGTCTATTGATTTTTTTTGAAGGTGTTTTCTTGCAACTTTAGAGCAACACGAACATCACTCTCTATTACGTGCAGCTACTCGTGTCGTTGGAGCCTTTCGCCAACTTTGGACAGTGGCGGCTACGCTAGTGGGTAGTGCTTAGCATTTTGCACTTTGCGACAACAAATACTTCAAATAAAACACGTCGCGCCACTGTGTTCTGCTCTTTAACACCACTTGGAATTTTTTTAATTTTACATGGATATTTCCAGTTGAATTAAAAACACTATTGTGTAGAAAAATGGCAACTCCATTATGTGTAAAAGATAAGAAGCGGTGTTATTTTGTTGTTGTTAACTCTAGGAACCAACAGACATTACACAAAACAAAAACAATCACTGAATCCGATGGACAGCTATCTTAGGGACCTAAAGCGTTCGGCATTCCAAAGAATCGTACAACACTTAAGGAAATTCAAGAAGACCTTGCTGCGGTCGCCGTCGGCAGGTGAATAGAGATGTATACTTCCCTTCGGCTCGATTCCTATTCCGAGGCACATCCAAGGTAAAGTGGTTTCCCAATAGCGGTCCCTGCGGTAGCATCCGAAAAAAAGTTGCTTACTAAGCTTAGGTTGTTCTCCCTAACTGGGAGCATAGATGCCTCACCATGGTGTTCAGGCGACATTAGAAGGTACTCTATCACTGTCCGAGGTGGGTCGTTCTGGCAAGTATGTAGCCTCGTCCAACTACATAGTATATTTCATAGCCAACCTGCTATTTAACTTGTATGTTGCGCACAACATCTTTTTGTCTTTGCCCCAAGAGCTATCGGCGATCAACTTGAAGACTTTGTTGGGGAACCATCGGAATCAGTGTGGCATCGACGCGGATCCGTAATTGACCTCCTTCGTTCACCGGGGTTGAGTCTGGACAAGTAGGCATAATGTTGAGGCTACTACAACATTCTGAGCGTAATAGCGCCAGAGTAGTGTGGGTCTGTCGTGGCAGTCGAAGGTCAGAGTCTGCAATAATTGGTGATTGATTAGGCTCCGATTAGATCAGCGAATCCCATCGAGCCCAGAGCTCTTCTCGATGGCTTAAGAAGTGCGATTCACGATGTATAGGCCGCAGGCAACAAATTTTCAACTTAAGAGAATGTGTTAAGATAATTATACCTCATCCTGTAGGCAGCCGCGATTTTCTTAATTAGGCCGACTCTGAGGTATCCCTCCTAACTAATTTTTTCGCCAGGCAGTTTTCCGCATTCCCCTATAGCTTTCAGCACAATTTGGCTGACTTAACTGTTGTTCTAATATCTAAAAAACTTGACTAGACCATAAACTGTAAAGCATCCGCACAGCAGGCTGAAACGGTTTGAATAACTAAGAGCACCTATCGTAGATATACTGATTCCCGATCCTACAACAACAGCAACTACAACATAATAAAGGTTCGATTATTCGCCTTTTCCAAAACCGGGTTTAGGGTTATTCGAAAAATTGCAATTTGAAAAAAGCTTACGTTGGTATGAAGTCAAGACCAAAAATTGCAAAATAACTATAGTAAAGGGAGCTTTTATTTAGAAAAGAGTAAAACAAAACAAGTTCAAAGTTTTTCTTAGAACAAAAGTAAAGCAAATAAAAATCAGTGAAAAATTCACGTTTGGTCTTATTTTAACGTTTTTTAACGTTTTACGGATTTGAAAAGTGCCCTTGCCACCGTAGTCGAGTGCTTAGATGTGCCTAATGCCACTCGGGAGGTCCATGGTTCCATTTCTGGTCCCAGCAATATCAAAAAAGTTTTTTTTTAAATAGCGATCGTTCCTCAGAAGTAGAACAAGAATTGGAGGAGAAGCTTGGTCAAACACGTAGAAAACGTTTAAGCATCAAAAATACATTTATTGGAATCAAATATGATGTACTGTTCGTCGCCAAATAGCCTGGGATATACTTTTAAAACTATTTAGGAGTTTACCTTAAACTGAAAAAAGTATTGAAATTATACTGGTATGTATACTTTGACCGACATTTTTGTTATTGAATCTGTAATAAAAGCTTGACCCTAAATAGATTTCAAGCTGTGGTTATGACCTTTGAACGGGGCAAGCAAGTGAATTAACTACATATTTATCTACTCAATCCATTTGTAGATCGCGTCGATCCGATTGCCCTATTGCGAGGAAGCTGATGATAGTGGCATCAATAAGAAAGAAGTCCTCAGTTGGTTAGAAATATATCCAAAACTCTGATAAGAATTTTCATTTCGCACAAAACTGCGCTTTTAAATGAATATTGTGTTACGAGACAACGTTCAAGTCAATGTCTAGTACTTAAGGTGATTGTGGTGAGTAACGTTGCCAACATTAAGTCACGACAAACCCCGAAATGTTCCGAACATGTCCCCGAAGATCCCTGCACAGTAAAAAAAACATAGTTTCGGAAAACCCCCAAAAAAAATCACGAATTAAAATTTCGAGTAAATAATGTTACACAACGTGAAATGTTTGAGATTTCTTCAAAAAAGCTGTACGATATTTTTCACTGACTTCATCGAGGTTGGTGTAAATAGGCCGAATCCTATAGTGGACAGCAGCTACACACTTCTCGAATATATCACGGTGCTGTACATACGCCCATGTTTACACCATCGTTTCTAACGTACGCACATAACACAATTGAAGCCAGGCCAAGGAGTAAGTACCTGACTAAAACAAAAACAAAAATAAAAAAACAACGACTACAATGGGCACATGCAACACCCGTCCGCCGTTGGCATGGTGCACGAAAGCCCAAACGAAAAATATTTTCACTATACCATACACTATTACCACCATATTGCAGTTATTTTCAATTCAGCCGTAATACAGGCAGGATATCCATTCACTTTTGCCAATCGGATTTGTGAATGCGCAAAAGTGTCTAAAAGGCCAATGTAGTGCAAAATTGCAAAAAGAAACGAAATGCTCAAAATGCGCGCTTAAGCGCTAAAAAGAAAACACATATCAGCGGTTTTAAAGTGAAAAGCTTCAGATTTTAAATAAATTTGAGAATGATATTGCTCAAGAAAAGACGATCGCAAAGTGAAAGTCGAAAAGTGGAACATTCCCAAAAAGACGCGCAACCGTTCGATAATTACGCCGATGGTGACGGACATTACCGAAACAGAGTGAGGCATCAACAGCAAATAACTCCAGAACTACAAAAACAAATAATACAAAGTTTTGCATTTGGAGACACAACGAATAGCTTGGAGAGGCGAAAAACATCGGCACAAATGATTAGCGAAGCCAAATCAATGTTGGCGGAGATCTCAACAACGAACGTGATGCATAGCAGTAGTGATGGCGGAAGCGGTGGCAGTAATCGCATAGCGAGTAAGTTGTCGGTTGTGGAATGAGCGCATGAAATGCTGGCTGGAAAAATTTTGGTTAAATTTATTTGTCCTTAAACTTTATGCGCGCCAAGTGCACATAAAAATAAATTCATTTACATTGCGGCGGCCTTCATTTCTGATCAATCTGCATTTTTCTTAATTTTTTTTTTTTTTACTTGCTCCTTCCGGTTAGTTGGTGGCGTGCGAGTGGTCAGCACGCGTCGACCCATCACGCCACGTGAGCCTGGACGTGCGCTCTATGGCAAGGTCGCATTGGCCGGCAGGCCGCCCAGCGCATTTTCGTAAGTTTCGTAAGAAGCGCACTCCCGCTACATTTCCGCCGCACGATTTTAATATCCTTTTTAATTTGTTGCGCCCTTTCTCCCATCTCCCCCGCTTCTGAACAGGTTACGTTACTTGCAAAACGAAAGCCAACGACATGCGCCTAAGACACCCGCACTAGAGCCAATACCGGTCCAGCAACAGCCACAGGAAGTCAATGAACCGAATGCAAATGACTTTGAGCAGCAACAAATAAGACGACGCGCGTCAAGACGTTCAAATTCGTGGGACGAGCGCTGCGATTACAATGAAGTAAATTCCGGTGGAGCAGGTGTTGGTATTGGTATGAGCGGTGGAGGTGGCACTGGTCAAGCGAAGCAAATACCAAGGAAGTTGCCTGCTTTAGAGGTTAGAGGCGTATCGTTAGAGGGTAAGTGGATGGCAGAAAGCGTGTGCGTTGCCTTTAAATCTCGATAGTCAATGTTACGGTAGAAATTCATTTCTACATTTCCTGCAGCTAAGCAACGCACCGATGCCGCCGCAAATAGGGAACATTTCAAAGTTAAGCAGGGTAGCAGCGAAAACAGCTCCTTGGATTTGAGTGGCTCAAATAAGGCGATCAATATTTTAAGTACACGCAAGTTTCAGCAACGCAATTGCCATTTATTGGCACAATCCCCCACTGAGAAGTTGATCGGACTTTTGAAAGAGCATGCTGGCCTCAAGGAATGCTCCGATGAGACAGCAAATCATATTAATTCGGTATGTATAGTGTACAGTGGCACGTGGTAAAGAACCATTTGTCTTTTTTTAAAAATAATGAGTGGAAGAAAGGTTTGGGAAACTTGATCTACGAAAGAGATCTAAGAACGATAAAGGCCCTTTCTGCGGTAGGATATCAATTCCGAAACGAATGTGCATACGATTATGAAAACGAACGCAAAATCGAAACGAAGTATAATGAATGTGAATATTAATGTGAATAATTAGGAATTTCGAGAGATAAATATCGATAGAAATACCACGAAATGTATCAATATTATTTCACGAAATATAACATTATTTGTCTAAATAGAAATATTGAACACCATTTCGATAATTAAAAACGTCGATAAACAAAAGTATCTATAGCAATATCGAAAAATATACACACATACAATCATTAATATCGGCAACAATATCACGAAATATACTGATATTTTTATCGATATCCTAATTCCATAACAATTTCGATAGATAAAAACATAGATAACAACTTCGATAAATAAAAAAACATCGATAACAATTTCGATATATAGAAAAAATCGATAACAACTTCGATAAATATAACTATCGATAACAATTTCGCCTTCCCTTTTTGATGTAAAGGGGATCATTTTGGATAGCACCAAAATTACGAATGTGAATACCAAAAAATAATGCCGATACGATTGCTAAGTTGGACCCATAAATCTTATTTAAAAAATATATATTTTAGTAAACGTTTCCTTAAAACATGTTTTTGGAGCAATATTCCCTGACCTTGATTTTTTTTGTGAGATATTTGTTTTTATGTGGGCAATTCGTTATAAATCAAGGTTACCTAAGTGCAAGCTTTTTTGCAACTGATATGCCAAGTAAACGTTTTTATAAACGATTGTAAGACTAGGAATCTTAAAGAGTGCATACATCTTACAAGGAGACTTCTATTGAAGGACTTTTGTAATTGTTTGTTTTGCAAACAGTTTTGTCACAGTTCCGTTCGGAGTTTCAAAGGAAAGTTATATTCGCTATACATATGTCACAGTGTTTCCTTTTCTTTCTGCATTGAATTGTTTTTAAAAATATTATTGCAAGGCACTTTCCAGACCTTCAGGCTTCACACTCTTGTCTTTTCTTCTTCCTCTACAGATTCTTGTCGAACTCTACACGCGCGTACGCAAGAATGAGAAACACTACAAGCGCGGCTTCATACTTGGCGGTCTCTACGGGTTGGTAGAGTGCTCTTCGCCGAAAATATTATTGGGCGTGGCACGTGTAGTGCTAGCCGTAAGTAGCATTTCAAATGATAACATAAAGCTCACCCCTCCACATGCTCTCTATCTCTCTCTCTCTCCCTGCCCCACCATCACAGTTACGCGTCACCGGCAGCAATTTGACTGGCGCCTGCAAACTTATCTTCAAAGTTGCGCGCAACGAACAAAACGACCAACTTTTCCACGATAACGACCTTCTAGAATTACTGATCGACGGCTTGGGACGTGCCAGTCCGCTAGATGACCCAGAGGCATGCATTTATGGCTACGGATCTATACGTTTCCTCACCAGTAGCACCGGCCAGGATAGAGGCGTGGATGTAATGCCTAGCAAGGACACAAATCGCAATTGGGCAGAATGTTTGGAATTACCACGCAAGCCAGCTACTGCACCAGCACCTGGCGCTGATTTGAAACAAGCGCTGGAACAATTACAACAGGATCGTTATCAGAAGCTGAGCAAACAAAATTCGCTTGTAGAACGTTTGGCACGTCACGGTGGTGTGGAACTAATGGTGTTGCATTTACAAATTTTGAATGAGGCCGGCGCAACACAAAAGCTAACTGGACCGCCACTGCATTCGTTGTATCAATTGTCTGCCGCTTTGCGTGCGCTGTCCGATGTGCGGCAGACGACAAATTCCATGGAAAAGGATTTGAATGCTTCGGTACACACAGACTTGCCCACGGCGCAGGATGCTGGTGTTATGCAACAACAGAGCATACAATTGGAGTTGGCGTGTCCACATTTAGTGCGTGCTGCAGAGGTGGCGACTGGTGAGCTGGAAGTGCAGGCAAATATTGTGCGCACACTGAGGTAAGTTGCAACGGAGAGGGAGGGGATTACATAGTGCTGAAATATTTAAATGCGAATTTAATTAACATGAAAATTGTTGTCGCTGTTGCAGTGTGCTATCCGAGGACAGCGATTGTTGCCATGTGTTGGTCAACTTTACGGCACGCATTGGCATGCTTTTGGGTCCGTGTTGCGAGATCTTCGATAATGCTTCTGAAAAATTGTTGTCACTATTCAGTAGACTGGGCTACATACTCGGCAATATTATGGCTAAATACGATAACGCTCGGGTGCAGGTGAGTTACATATGTATGTATATGAACATGTTGTGGAAGATATGTAAAACTCTCTCTGTAATGAGTGAGACAGTGAGATTTGTTATGGATAACTTTTAATTAGCGAAATAACTTATCGCTAGCTGTCAGAAAACGAACTTAACCTTTAAAGGAATTATATTAAAAAAAATTAACAACAAAATATAAACTAGGTTCGAGCCGACATACATTTTGCGATATACTAGCATCTACATATTTTATTTCAGCAGTGTCCGAAAACTCCAAGTTAAGTTTTTTAGATTTTAGTTTACCGGGTTAAGTGGATTTTGCGTAGGAGTTGTCCAAATGTTAGAGGAGATCGCACCCTCATATAAATATGTAATATACTAATATTTTTGTATTTCTTAAAAACTGGGAGAACTGAGTGATAAAAAAATATTGTAGGTATTCACACCTTCCGTGTAATTCGGTATTCTTTTACATATCGGACACCAAATATTATGTCACACCTTCGGCTTCAAATTTTGTAAGGGTTCTATATATGAAATAAGCTTATGTGTATTCGAGAAATTTCTTTTCTTCGGAGACATGATTTGTCTTAACTTGGATTTTTTCGTGATTCTCACAAATAATAGGTTTGTTCTTCGAGCAAAAAATTTGTACGAATTTGTACAAATTATCACAATTTTTGCCCAAATCGCGTTCGTGCAGACCAAAAAATTATCCAACACTCAAAAACTGTGAGAGCAAAGTGACAGTTCTCTTGGAGAGAAGTTGCAAATTCTTGCTGGAAAAAATTTTGCCAGCAAGAATTTGCAAACACGAAAAACATGTGGATGTGGCGCATGGTTGCATTTTTGTCTACAATAATTTGAATAAATTAGTTCGTTAAATTTAAAAATTTATAAACACGAGCGATTTTTTTATGAAAAAAGGAAGTAAATAATTGTTGATATAATTAATTTAGTTAATTCCAATGATTTGAACTTAATTCGGCTGAAAAAAATGGTATTCGCAATCGGAATGCAATTGCAACCAGAGTCGATTTAAGAAACCCGACAGCTAGTACGATGAAGAAATTGAAATGTATGTTAAAGAAAGTCAAAACAACAAGAAATATACATGTATATCCTGTTTTTGGCCATCCGAAAGAATTTTAAAAATTCTATAAAAATTTTTTATGTTTGAAATGCAACCGTGGACGCCAGCTGGCAGCGAAACTTGCAAATTCCTGCATATTTGCGTTCGTGCAGAAATTTGCAAGTTTCTCAACATGAGAGAGAATTTGAGAGAATTTCTTCTTACTCTCTGATATTTTGAGTGTTGGATAATTCTTGCTGGATTTTCGACGAACAAACCTAATGTACTTCTTCATATCGTTGTATCTCGCGTTCTACTCATCGCAGAGACTTCGTCCAAACGTCATTTTAACCCTTCGATTTGTGAGAAGGTCCCTAGGGACCTTTTCGTATTTCATGTGCCTATATCTTTTTGTTCAATGCATTTTTGAAAAGAATTTATACATGTATTCCAAGAATAAATTAAGCTGAATCGTTTAAAATAAGTTTCGAAGGGATACGGGATCACGTTCGAGTGTTATTGAGATTTCAACATATATAGTACGGGGATTAGTGACAAGGTCCCTAGGGACCTTGTACAATTTTAGAAGAAATAACAAGTTACTTGTCTTCATGTTTTGATTTTTTTTTCACTTGTTCTTCAAATTATTTCATTCCTAATATATATGCAGGACGTTAATTTAATCAAAAGACAACATAAATACCAAAGAAGTTGCACATGTACAGTCGAAACATCGAGCAACTCTTTGTAGGTCCCTAAGGACCTTCTCACGAATCTAACGTCATCGGCACTGTCACTCATCGGAGGGTTAAAGCTAAAGAATGATTGCCCTAAAGTTTTTTTAGGTTTAAATAGTTACAACTTTTTGAAGTTGATTTACATAGTGAAGACCAGTAAATTAGCGATTTAAAATCACACCATCGTAAAGTTTGTTTAATCTCTATAAAAACTATGTTTTTTTTTAAAATTGACGTTTTTCAACAAATTTTTAAAATATTTTTTTTTTTAATATGAGTATAGTTTTTTTAGACAGTGAACTATTTTTTGCCATTTTTTACGAAATCTTACGAAAAATAATGCCTCTTTTAGATTATTTTTCTTCAGTGTAATTTATTGTTGTAAATTTAAGAAAAAATATTATCATATAAAACAAAAACCAGCTAGGTGTGAATACCTACACGAATAATTATAGTTTGCCCTGTCGTGTTGCACAACTCGCATTCGACAGTTAATTTTCAGTTTTCGTACTGCAAGTCGATATTCAACTGCAGAATGTAAAATGTAAGTTGACGCGGTACGAAGAAAATGTCCGAAAAGAGGTAGATACCTCAGAAAATGTTAGTCTGTTTTGAGTTTCCTCGCTTATTTTTCGATAACTTTTCAGATTCCCTCTGAGAAACCTTTTTTGTGACTATGAAAAAATTACGAACGACTAGCATCGATATCGATAACCATAGGGACTTTAATCGGAAAACATATCGATAATCATAACGACTTAATCGATAAAAATATTGTTATCGATAACCATTGTGATTTTTATATATCGACAGAAATATCGATAACGCAATCGATAAATATATCGATACATGTTCATAAATTTAATCGTTGTTTGAGGGAGTAACCGAATTTGATAAGAACATTAAAAATTTATCATCGATATTCATCGGTAAATACATATGTATCCACATACATATATCGATAATGATATCGACAAATAATAATAATAACTACAAATACATAAGTATGTATATTAATAACAAAATTTAGAATTATCTATACATATCGACTACTTTATCGATAAACACGTTGTAAGAGCAAAACCAACGTACCAAATTTTTTTTTCTAATAACCTTACCTTTGAATAGTTTTGCAGTTATTACCGCCCCATATTATTAGACGCCCCTTATTTGATAACATATCCCTGTTTGTCCTCAAGGTTTCGAAGCCGGCTACTCTCAATTCTAAGGGTATCGACTTATTCAAAAACAAAACCATCGACCAGAGTGAAATAAAATCAAACAACAAAACTTATTTATCATTTTTTATTGTAATTGTAACTTCTTAACTTTCGATGATAATTCCAATCTCATTTAACATAAAACTCATTTTGAGCTCAACAGTTCTTTCACAACGATGTTGCAATGCAGTATTTGCTGCGCGTACTGGAACTCTACTCCAAAGAGCCTTTGACACTCCACAACTCGCTGGGCGATACGGTGATCGATGTGCTCGTTAAAATGATACGAGTCGTCGCAAATATGAGCGTGAATGCCGAGGTTGGCATTGGTTTGGGAAATACACACAATCTGGGCATCATCATGCTCAATCTATTGAATGCCATTACGCACATGAAGGCCATACAATTGGTAAGTCGCGTACTAACACAGCAAACGCATAGGAAATGCAATTTAAATATATTAATTTGTTGTTGCATTACAGAAGAGCGACTTACAGGAATTGTTGCATGCCACACTGGGCGCACTACACAATCTATGCTTCTATCAGGAACAGAATAACACACCGGCACAAGCGCTCACAGCCAAGGGTTCATTGCAATGTGTGCTCGGCGATTTAGCCACAGCACTCTTCTACGCGCTGAAGTCTTGCCGCGACGAAGCATCACAAGTGGAGACGGCTCGTGTATTGGGCAATTTGACACGCAACGACAAGGCACGTCGCTACTTCTGTCGCAACGGCGGCCTGGCGCTGATCGTACAACAGCTGTCCGCAACAAATACCAGCCAGGCGTACGATTTCAAGGCCTGTGCCATTGGTGTGCTCGTCAACTTGCTGGGCGATGCTGAAAATCGTGCGCCATTCATGCAGCATAAAGGCCCAGAGCTATTGCACACGTTGCTGGGTGCTGCGCTACAGGAGGAAGATTGGTTCTTGGCCACAATCATTTGTCAAGCAATGTGGAATCTGCTGATTGACGCTAGCAATGTGGCCGATGTATGCCAGGAGCAAATATTAGATGATATTTGTGATTTGTTGGTCGACTACTTGGATGAGGAGCGTTTGTTTGAGCATAGCACAAGGCCGGACGCGGTGTGGGAGGGATTCGCGATAGTGGCGACCGATTTGTTGGAACGCATTCAGGCCAGCTACGATAAGCAAGAGCTAGAGGAGGCCGAAGAGGCAGAGAAGCAAAAACAGATGCAGCAGCAGCAGCAATTGAAAGCGAGAAATGATAAAAACAATGGCGTAGACGGGGGGGAAGACGATGAAGATGATGTTGTTTACATTGAAGAAATGTGAAATTTAAACGATTTAAATGCGGGAAATTTGTATGAATAAACAGCTTGAGCGATAAATTACTGTCCCACAACAAAACAAAAGAGCAATAAAAAGGAAACTTAAACAGGAAAAGAAAATCAAAACAAAAAATTATTAATTTATTGTTTAGTGCAGTTTTTTTATTTATGCAGGTTAAATGGAACAGGAAAATGCGCTGGCACACTCACATACATATACATAGACCCAGCTATCAGCCTACAGCATGCTGCCAGTACTCAGTGCCGGCGCCGCACACTGGGGCCACCCCATAGAAGCGGGTGCTCAAAATTCTGAAATCATTTTCTGTCCATTAGACTCGCTTGAACAACATTTTAAGAGTAAATTTTTGACGTCCTAACCCATTATTCATCATGCATTAACCCTTGATTGAAATAATTCCGTTTTAAAATAATAAACAGTTTAAGTAAGGAAGGAACATACTTTATTGCGGTACTGTCAAATTAAAAAGCGCTTTGCGCATNAAAAAAAAAAACGATTTAGAAAATTACACTTGCAAATAATAGCGGTTAGTTTAGTTTTTTTTTTAAACATAATAAAAACAAAAAAATAAATAAACTTAACCGCTTTCTTACAGTAACAATTTGAATTGCAAATTTGAATTTCTCTTTTGAAAATATAAATATAAAATATTGTTCAAATTCGTGAAGTTTGGACACGCATATCTCCCAGCCAAAAAACGATAGAATGCTAAAAACTTAGCCCCAAATGTAGAATTTAATAGGGAATAAACCTG
>NW_016162756.1:0-40881 GCF_001687245.7 Rhagoletis zephyria | reverse complement strand
AGTTATAATACCCTTGTGCACAAGTGCGCTCGGGTATAAAAATTTGTATACGTATTTTTTCATTATGAAAAGGAGCATTTCCTAATTATCGGGCAACAACCTTTTTCTATTATCAACATAAATGCTACCCAATGTACTAAACACTGTTTCTGAGTTAACTGAGGAAGGTGGTGCGCTGAGATATTTCATTGCCAGTGTAAACAAATTTTGAAATCCTTTGCCACTTCCACCAAATAGAGCTATTTTTAACATATTTGGTTTGTCATCTATATTTCACGAAAGTCACAGATTATTTACACTTATAAACAGCTGGCAACCTCTTTAAATATATTTTCGAAATAAAGCTTTCTTAAACCTCTTTTGTTTATGTTGAAAACATTTTTTAATGTTTCATTTAACTTATTAATTTAATTCAAATTAAGTTGTAAACAGGTGGCAACGCTTTTCACAAATATTTTCGTAACAAAGCTTTCTCACACTTGTTTCGATTGACATACATAACTCGAATTAACTTTTGTAAAAATTGGATTTGACTTTTAAACAGATGGTAACCCTTTTCTAAATATTTTCAACATACAATTTTTTTAAACCTTATTCAATCACAATATGGATGCGAAGTGACACATGTTTAAAAAAATTGTATTACGAAAACATTATGGCGCGTATTCATAGTCCAGCAACTAAGTCGAAACTAACAAAGTTGCAACTTAAATTTAAGTACCAACTTAAAATTTACTTCTATCCATAGTCGCATTTCAGACTTCTACTAAGTAGTTTCGACTTAGTTTACGATATAGCAAAACGAGTGTGAAAAAATCTATCGATTTTTCTTTACGATATTTTGGAAAAATTACATTTTTATTAAATAATATCAAGTTTGATCATCCGTTTATGTAATTTTTATTTTCATTGCATGATTATGCAAAAGAATAAGGTATAATTTTCTTGTTAATTGTGTGAAATAGCCAGAACAACCGCAGTGATGTGAGTCGATGCTTACCGAAAGCATGCTGTGAAACATACAAATAGTAGATATCTAAATGTTATGCACAAATTTACTTTAAAAGAACTAGCGTGAAACTGACTTACTATTTGAGAATTTTTCTAAATTATTCCAATTATAAAATTTTGATGTAGCTTTATTCGAATTGTAATACGCATTTAATTTCATCTTCCGATTAAAATGGATCGATCTTTGTAAATTTTAATTGGAGATTATTCAATATTATCAAAATCACCCTCTACCAACTTAATTTTTACATATTTCGTCTGTTTTCCCTTAATTTGATAAAATACTTCTTCCTAGTTACGACTTAGTTGCAGCTGCAGCCGAAACTAAATTTTAAGTTGGTACTTAGCCAGAAAAGTCGAAACTAAGGCGACTATGAATAGCTTTAGTTGTGACTTAGAATAGTTTCGACTTAGTTGAGTACTAAATATGACTATGAATATGCGCCTATGTAACTAATAGTTTGGTTTTACAATATGGATGGCTACATACCTTTATATAGGTGGCAACACTGGTAATAAAACTTTTTTAAATCTGTGTCACTTCATATCCATATTTTGAAGTTTTGTCGAACTTGTCATTTCAGCTAGAATTTTACATTGTAAGCAGCTGGCAACCCTCCAAAAAATTTGCTATATTTAATACCTGACATAAGCTATCTCACAAACTTTCACATTTATAATATTAGTGGGATTTCATTTAACTTCTCGATGAAGTTGATTTTCTTAAACTGGTGGCAACTCGTCAAAAACATTTTCGAACAAGAGACAGCATTCTTAAAGCATCTCTCGTTTGATACCCATATTAAAGTATTTCGTTTAACTCATTAACTAAATAAATTTTAATTTTTTGAATAGGTGGCAACGCTCTTAAAGAATATTTTCGAAATAAATCGTTCTCCCACCGTTTTCGCCTGACACCTAGATTGTTGTGATACTTTATTTAACCTATTAGTTAATGGATTTTAAATTTTTAACAGAAGGGAGCCCCGGTAAGAAATTTTTTTGGAATAAATGAATATACAATACCTTTCGTTTGAGACCCACAACCGTAGTAATATTTCCAGAACTTATGAAAGTTAAGTTAAAGGGGCCATCCGTTTGTAAATACTTGTTGAATTCTGGGAGAAATGTTAGTCATAACTCGATATTTAGCAACTGAAACAAATTCTTCTTCCACTTCTTCTTCATTGCGAAATCTAATTGTGTTTCATATTCGAAAGAAGTATCGCAAAATTATGAATTCAAAAGTTACATCATGTTCCCTTTTTCCCTTCATTTTTCACGCCTTTTTAATATATTTCACTTTCTTCAATCGACGTTAAAAATAATCTTGAAAATTTTCCAACTTACCGCTCAGTGAATTATGCCCACAACCAGGCGTTTTACCTAGCAGATAATCGTCTTTGCAGATGAATTTATTGTCGTCCAGCACATAAAGTTGTTCACCAGTACTGAGCTGTTTGCGGCAGATGCAACACGTAAAGCAATTGAGGTGGAATACTTTGTCGCGCGGCTTACGTACGAGATCGGAGGGAGCGATGCCTTGACCGCAGCCACTGCATTTTGTGCCGTAACGCCTGTGAAAGAGAAAGTAAAAGATTAAAAATTGTTGTCATAGAAAATGTAGCAACTGTCTGTCGTTAACCTAAGAAATACATATTTTCCCTTTTTCGCATACTAAATTTTGTAGAATTTACAGTAGGACAGCGCTTGTTTGAAAAACTATAAACTACAAGTGCCCTAAAAATGGCTCAGCAGTAGCTAGAAAAATGTATAAAAATATTTATGTACTTGTTCATACACACATACACATGTCTACATGTGTACATAAATACAAATCCAATTGTAGAACGAATTGTTCTTGGATCAATTGGAATCGAATGACCTACAAAGGATATCAGTTATAAATGTTGATTTATGACGACTACACGGCTTCTTGATTACTCTATACCGTTAGCGCTTGCAATAGCACAAAAGTGGGTAAATTTAAAAAAAGAGCGATTTGATAAAAAAAAACTCAAAACAACGTCGCTTAGCGCTCAAAATAAACTTTTAATAACGGTATCTACACACAAGTCTTCAGCACATCTTCACCTACGATCATAGCACAACACATCAAAGCATCACAACATCAAATCAACTCAATCAAAGCTGAATCAAATGCAGTCGTAAAGCAATGATTTTATACAAAAAGTGGAAAAAAGGAGAAAAATAAAATGAAAATACTTAAAATTGTAGAAAAAATAAACTGCCTTGCCTGTCATTGCAGCAAGTAAGTATTGAAGTACGAAAAAAAGAGGAAGTGTTTGCCTGCGAAAAAACGGTTTGAATAAGTGCGCCTGTGTGTGTGTGTGTGTGTGTGTGGCAATCACATTTTAATCGAAGCGAAATGCAAATGAAATTGAACTGAGGTACAATGGACAAAGAAAAAAATGTTGAAGTTCATCAACGACAAAGTGCAGCAGCAACAGCAGCAGCAGTGATTGGAATTTCTGCTGTCTCAATTACAGTCACAAAAACAAATAGAAAATACAACAGCAGCAGCAACAGCATCCTTACTTACACCCAAAGCAGCTAGTACTATGTATAACTGCCGATCATCAGGCACAATCACAGCCAACATGCCACAAACATTACACAGCTTTGTGTTCGTCGTCACCTTACTCCTTTCGCTTGGCCAACAAATCAAAAAATCCGCCAATGACAATGAAAACAAAATCTCAAAGCAATATTTATCTACATAGTATGCGTGGAAATGTATGTAGGTAGATGCCGTTGGGCAGACTGCACTGACGTACATTTAGTTCAGGGATGAATAAAAACGTTTGCACTGATTTATAGCAATGACATCGAGGACGCGTCGACATTGATTAAGTCTGTGAATTAGTGTTGCCAGTTTAGTTATTTCTCCCTAGTTTTAAGGCTATTCCGGGCCATTAGGGAGAACATTAGGCATAAAATGTCTTCAAGAGATTTTATTAGGGATTTTTTCAAATATTAAAATTTAATTTTTTTTTTTTGTTTTAAGAGGAATCAAATGAAAAACTGGCAAATTTTGGAAATTTCGGACCTTAAATTTCGGATATTAAATTTTATTATTTTTTTTTTTTTTGGTTTTAAGAGGAATCAAAAGAAAAGCTGCAAAATTTCAGAACTTTCGGATAGAATTATGTTACATGTAAATACACTGGCGGCAGCAATAATAAACTCGTCGTACTTTGAAGAGTTTTGACCATATTTCTTTAGTTTATTTTATGTTTAATATTTTTTTATAAAAGCCCAGGTTGTTATACAACAAACATCATATAAATCCGCTTTTCAAACTTTGAAGAAAAACTATATAAATTCGACAAATTTTCAAACTTGTTATTCAGAATAAAGTTAGAATTACTTTTGACAATTTTTTTTGATGACGAAAAATTGTCGAGCACATTTTGTATGGGAAAAATGCGTTATACCATCAGCAAAAAAAGATCTTAAAAATCAACGGTATTTTGTAACCAAAGAAACTTGCACTTTATTATACTAAAATTGAAAGTGCTGGTGGGAGTTAGGATTACACCGCAATGGACACTTTTGTAGAACTTTCAATTCTGAAGATAACCCATCATTGACCATGATTATACCATAAAATTCGTCTGAGATATAGAATTTTGAAGAAAAACAATCAAAGTTTACGTGTATTTTGTATGGGAAATCTTTTCACGCCTTGGGCGAGTACTTAATGTTAATATTAAGAGTTAAAATGTTCAGGATTTTTTTTAGGTGTTTTCCACAAAATTTCCAGGTAGGAGTGAAAAAACTTTATTGATTAACGCCCAACGCTACTAGATACCCGAGGGACTAGTATCTAGCAACCTTGTACACCTACAAACTATATACGTATATATGTATTTAGGGGTTTTTAGGGAGAAATGAAATAACTTTAGGTTGAATTTATATGGATCATCTGGCAACACTGCTGTGAATGAGTGCTACATAACGACTGATGAAGTGACAGACTCCACCTGCGCGGCGCATTCATTTGTGCAACAACATTAATTGGAATTTGCAAGCGAAAAAATGAAAAAAAAAACAAATTAAAGTTAATTGCAAGTATGTACTCGTAAAATAAAGTGTGCTGCAACAGCACTGGCTGGCTACGTGGCAACTAACCTTTAAAAGCTAAGCGAAGTGATTTGCAACTAAGCAAAAATAGCGCGCAAATTCCGCTTGTTGTAGGTGTCCTTTTCAATACTAATTAGTGTTTATAATATTTTATATGCAAACAACTCTCGTTTGTTGTTTATTTCACTTGTTCGTCTATAATCGTATTTGACTGCGCAGTATACATATGTACATATACACCTGGTGTCGCAGTTATAAGCGCATATTGACAACTTTTAACAATTTATTTTTTTAATTTAATTTTAGTTAATTTTTCTTTTTTTTTTTCTCTAACAAAAACCGTATAAATCCAAGTTTAAAACTTTGTGCGAAAATAAAATAACAATCAAAAATTTCCAGCTTTAATTAGATTTCTTAGAAAGATTTTGAGTATGCAGTTTAATTACCCATTAAATTTTAGTATCATAAAGTAGCTAAGACTCGCCGTTGATTTCTGACAATTTTTTTTTTTTTTGTTGTTGAAAATGTTGCTCATTTTCTTCCACATAAAAAGGTCGTCGAATAACAAAAAAAAAACTTGTTCAAACTTGTCAATATGCGCTTATATTTATGACGCGGTGAGTATAAGTGCATAATTTATTTCCAAAAACCTTTCACCAATGCATTTGAATTTTTGGAGCTTAACTTTGTAAATATTTATGATTTGAAATTGTGTTAATTGAAATTCCAATGGCTGACAAATATGTTTAGTTCATTGTTCTTATCTCTCAAGCTGTTAAAAAATTATTTGAATTTAATATTGGCATTTTTAACCTTTCTAAAATTTTACTTTCATTTAGTTTTAAACTGCAAGGCGAATACATAAAAGTTTTAAGGGGCAATTATTTAATTTGCAATTAGCAATTATTAAGCTTAAAAAATCTTTAATTGCATTTTTGGTCGCATTACTTTTCATACATATTTACTTGCAGCCAATATTTTCGGATTTTATTTTCAAAAAATAAATAAAAAAAACTATCCTTCCCAATTTTAAATTTTTTGATATGATTCATTTCTCATTTAATTTTGTTTCACATTCTGAAGTGCAGAACAAAGAAAAATTGGTTTAAAGTAAACAAAAGTGTGGTTAATATCAGCAAATCATTGTAGAAAATATCAACAATGGCATTGTTTGTATTAAACAAAAATCACTTTGATTTCTTTTCAAGTTTGAATTTGGTAATATTAACAAATTTTTAGTTAATTTTTTTCTCAGTGTTTAAATACATACACATTTTCGAATTTTATACTTACCTAAAAAAATCATTCCTACAATATAATTTCGATTCTCTACTAAAGCATTTTTCCGTTAACGGTTGAAGGCATTCACAGCAGCGTACGCAGGATGCATGCCATCCGCGTTCGAGGACATTTAATAAAAATTTATCTAATATTGGTTTATTGCAACCCGCACACGGATCACCAACACCAACGGGCGGTTCACTGCGTCCTGAAAATATAAATGAAAGCAGAAATATTTGCATAAATTATTAAAATGAATGATGTAACTATTTATTAATAATATCAAATAGTTTAAAATTCGAAAGGTATATGCAATTAAAAGGAGGAAACTCTAAACAAAATTTATTTTTGAATTCCCTAATCACAGCTTCCCAGCTAAACGCAGCAACACGCCTGCATAAGTAATTTACTTCGGTTAATAGCTTTAAATTCTTAAATCTTTGCCTTAAATCATAAATCTTTAATGAGATTTTGCACTCAAAAACATTTAAATGCCAGACTTTTACTGTTGAATGATGTTGAATTCGCAAAGTTTGCTGCTATAATATTAACTAACAGACAGCTACATACATATGTACATACTACTTGGGGCCTACGTATGAATGATGAACTTCTACCCACGGTCCATACG
Organism: Rhagoletis zephyria; assembly: GCF_001687245.7. NCBI lineage: Eukaryota > Metazoa > Arthropoda > Insecta > Diptera > Tephritidae > Rhagoletis > Rhagoletis zephyria. The sequence goes on along the minus strand of NW_016162756.1, from coordinate 33,851 downwards.
CCACCCTACGCCACCTATACACATTAGGGTGGTACAAAAATACATCCGGGGGGGGGTTCTTTATTTTAAAATGTTAAGCGCTCACCGTCTATGATTTTTCTAAATGGAAAAAAGGATTCCCGTATTTTTTTTATTTAAAAAAATAATATTTAGAACTGCCTCATAGCCCATGAAGATTTACTTTAGGTCCTTCAAAAACCCCAAAAAAATGCAATGGGGGACCCATGTAAAATATTTAAAATTAGAGAATGGTAAAATAAACAATTTGGTATTATTTTTGGCAGTCTTCTGAGGAGAAACAGAGTTTTCCGTTCAAAAAGTATGTATTTTCAAGGAGCCTGTACCTTTTCTACTAAAAAAGTTCCTATATATATATTTCATTTCGATAAAAAAAAATTTTACCACCCTAATGCACATACATACTTCCATACATATGTACATATGTATGTATGTACATGCGCAATTCAACAAACTATTAACAGAAGATTCTCATGCCTGGCTGTTCGCCACAAAGCCATTTAAAAGTCGGTCCCATGTGCATGTGTGTGTGTGTGTGTGTTGGAAATAAGTGAAGCGAGTGAGCATTTAAAATCCGTTTTACGTTTTGAGGGCAAATTTAGCAGCACCTAAACTCATTAAGTTTGCACAATTCAACTAATTCCGCATGCAACGCCATGCACAAACAATCAAATAAAGTTCACACGCGCACACACGCACACTCTCCATAGTGGACACATGCACATTAAAAACAAAAGGGCGCATGTACTCCCATATATAGTACATCATATATGTATGTATGCGAAAAAACAAAAACCGAAAATGCTAAAAATTAGACGAGCAGTAAAATGCGCAAATGTTGTGATGTCAAAACAACATCATTAACACCACCAATAAGTAGCAACAGCAAAAACTATGCAGGTGCAAATGCGTGGTTGTGTGTGTCCTTCTCCATATACATACTTATTTGTTTGCGGCTCTCTTTTGACTTTGTATCGCACGCACGCATGCGCCGCATACTTACTAATTAAAGTGCCCAACTTACGACTTAATAGCCACCTGCAGTGGCTGATCTCTTTGCTGAAAACACCTTTTTTTGCGTACTACCATTTTTTTTGTTTTGATTTTGATTTTAGTTTTGGGGGTTTTGTTTGCTTTGCCATCATTAAATACGCAAATTTTTGGCTTTTCACTACGTACATATGTATGTATGTATGTATGTATGCTTGCATGTGTGCTTTAGTTCGCTTTTTCCACACTTTTTCAAGTTGATAATTGCTTTGCATGCACGCAAAATGAGGACGTAGATACTACTTGCAACATTTTAACCCTGCTGCCCGATGGCACGCGTTTATACGTATGTACGTATGTAGGTAGGAGTGACGCTTGGGCGTTCTGGACAAACGTTTAATTTGCCTCAAAGGCAAATGGTCTGTTAAATGGTCAAGGCGGTGATAAGCATATTAGTTAGTGTTGAAGGATAATCATATTGAATTGAGGCAAATTTAGCTTGAAATAATTTGGTTGTAGAGCTGATTGCGGCGGGTTGTTTTTTAGCTTCTATAGTATTTGAAAAGTTTAGGGAATTGAAATGTGAATGGGTCTGTGTTTAAGTTAGTTTAGCTACAGTGGTAGTAGTTGGTTGATGGAAAGTACCTACTTAGTTAGTTTATAAGTTGAATAATTGGCTCAGTGGCGGACCCAGGTAGGGGAAATTGGGGAAATTGAAATCGAATCAGAAATAGTCATTCAAAAGCTCATCAATCTACAAAATCGTATTTTCTGACCTAAATCGACAGGTGGCGACTTCTAAATTACCTTTAAAAATCTATAAAATAGGCAACAATATTTTTCATAAAACTAATAAAAATAGGGGGTAGAGTCTTGAAATTTCCAAAAAAAAGAAGCATTTCCGATCCGCACCCTAATGTACATATTTACATACATATGTATGTAAATAAATCAGAGAGGTATCACAACGGATTCTTTGCCTTACTTGTTCGAAAATTACATCGACAGTTTCATTAGTACCTTTATCGATTTTTCTAATGATCTCATTATTTTTGATCTCGACCGAAGCCATTATCATGTGACATATCGATTTAATTATCGATATATGTAAGTAGTTATCGTTATCATTATCGATATACATACGTGGGTATTTATTATTATCATTGTCAATATGTATATGTGAATTTATCGATAACATTCCATATTTATTTATCGATATCATTCTTTACTTTTTATCGATATACATTTATCGTTGTCACTTAAAATTTGTATTGATAAATCAGTAGATGTTTCTTTCGTCATTTTTAGCGATATCTATTGTGGACAAGTTGCTCCGGTTATCGATAACATTATAAGCGTAACTCGATTCTGCATTTAATTTCTTTTTCGTAACCGTAGTCTCATTTGTGGCTTTGGTTTTATATATAACTTAATTACGGATGCTAAAATTTCAACTGGCAACACAACATTAATGATAGAGTAAAATTTTACACTTCCATATTTTCAAAACTGCGTTTTTTAGTGAATTCAGAAAAGCGAAAAAATCGCATTTCAAAAAAAAAATGTTCGAGTTTTAACTCGCGAACCCTAAAAATAAAATATGTTTCCTTTTGTCTAAAAAATTTGCGAGAACTAAAGGTGATTATTTTTCTTTGTGTAAATGGCTTTATTGAAAGCATTCTAATTGTGACTTCCAGCGTACATTTGTTTTGCTATTCAACCATCGAAAGTCCGCACGTGTGTCCTTTCAAATGGCTGTGAAGGAACCAAAACAGGTGTGTTGGGATAGGATGAGAAGAAATGCTATTTTCATGTGGCACGCACACAAAATGTGGCATACATTGCGTGCCTAAGCATAACGGATACATACATTTATTTATACATTGAGTAAGGATATAAAAGCTCATGATTTTCTTTGTTTTTTGTTTTTTTTTTCTTGTGCACTAAAGTACCGCTGCTTTGGCTTTTAACACCTGTGTTTTGCCACACACATTCAAAACGATTTTCAAAGCTTTTTACTACGCCTACATATTCACCGTTATTAGGTGTAAATGAATAAAGGTGGGCTGTGAATGGGTTGTTTGTTTATGCATACATATATATGTACAAGCATAAAAATAACTACGTTAACTTAAGCGCTTCTGCACATTTACACCTTTTCAAACACACACACACATACACACACACACTGAAAAACATATGTATGTATGTATATATGTTTACATATCTTTGAATTGAAATTTACCCTTCAGGCAGTGAAATAAACGAAATTCGATACAAAACCGTGAATGAATAAAAAATAAAGCAGACCTTAAATAAATAAACAAATGAATACTCGTTCAAGTACATTGAAAGCTGAAGCCACCAGCTACTCGCGTACATACAAATACAAAGCTCCCAAAGAGGCAAAGGAGGAGCAGCCGAACCGAAGCGCAACTCAAACTAAGTAGCCAGCCAGCCAGCCGGTGGTGTGGCGTCGTAGGGCGGAGGAGTCACCAGCCAGCTAGCCAGCCAGCCAGCAGACATGCATATCATCAGGCAACGCTCATTTGCGTTCTTGTTTCGTTTCGTATTCGTTTTGGTTTTAGCTTAGGTTTTTCGAAAGGTGGAGCTCATTCCCAACCCCAAAAGTGCAACCGAATAATGATACGGTTTCAGTTTCGGTTACGGTTAGAGGCTTGCTGAAGTTGAATTTGAATTGCGATGTGAAGGGGTGTGGTGTGTTGTGGCGTTCGTTGCGCCAACAAATAGCCAGAGGGTAGTTTGCTTCGTCGGTTGGAGCGTTTATAAAGTCGTTACAAACACACACACACAAGCATATTATATCTTTTGATAAGTTCTTTCCAAGGCAAGGTAGAGTCGGGTAGAAGATTTTGAAAAAAAAAACAAAAAAAAAAACAATGAGAAAAGTGTTTTAAGTTAAAACTAAAGTCCAGCAGTTGAATGCCAGTAGTTCGAAGAAAGAAGGTGAAAAGAAAAGGAGGACCGCACAAAATAGCCCTGCAGGCTAGCGTTGAAACCGCAAATGCGGCAAGACTGGATAGCAGTAGCCGTAGCCGCAGCCGCAAAGCAAACAGTTTAAATGCAGCGAACTGAGCAAAACTGGAGCAAAAGTGCAGAATATTTTAAAACTAGATGCAGTGCGAAATTTGAAAATGTGTATAGATAACCACCTGCCTACATACATGCATACATATGTGTGTAAGAATGAATGTACATTAGGCTGCAACACCAAAAAAAGTTGAGGTTTTTCCCCTGGTATTACAAAATCTATTACATTTGGAGACGTTCAGCAAAATATTTTGGAAAAATATTAAGATCTACGTGAGCTGGATCGAATTGAAAATACCTCCAAAAATTTAGTTTTATTTATGAATAAAAATAGTTTCTTAAAGAACTTTTTCAAAAAAATCCCCACAGATGACAAAACAGTTTAAGCTTAAAAAATCTGCACAAAAGTTTTTAAAAATGTTTCAAACTATTCCGATTTATACTTATGAGATATCAGTGGAAAGGTATTTTCCCACTCTTTTGATTTCTTTGCAAAAAAAAATTTCATTCACGTCTCTTTTTTCCAAAAATCAACACATCTTAATTTCCAATGATACCTCGTAAGCCTAAATCGGAATAGTTCATTCAAGTTTTCTTATACTTTGAAGAAAATTTAAAAACAACACCAAAAATATCTAAGATTCCTTTGATTTTTTTTTTTTTTAATTTTTTGCAGATTTTTTAAGCTTAAACTGTATTATTAACTGAGGTGAATTTTTTCAAAAAATTCTTTAAGAAACTATTTTTATTCATAAAAAAAATCAATTTTTTGGAGGTATGTATTTTCAAATCGGCCTAGCTCACGTAAATCTTAATATTTTTCCGAAATATTTTGGCGCAAGTCTTAAAATTTAATAGGGTTTATAATTCCAATGGAAATACAGAACCGATTTTATTTTTTTTTTTATGGGAAGTGATGCAGTCTAATGTACATATGTATGTCTGCTCTTAGCTCATGCATAAACTTTTCGCTATAATAGTTTGGCATTTGAAATGTTGGCTGCTAAAGTTTGCGCAAAACTTTTGGTTTGTAGCTTTTACACCAATACTACTTTGAGGTTTTTAGCTATTTTCTGGTGCTGGTGCTGCTCTTCCTTTTCGACAGACTTTTGTGGCAACTTAGCTGCAGTTGCAAAAGTGGGAAAACTTTGAAATTTACTTATTTTTATGCAGAAAGTTTCGTATCTATGTGTTTGTCTTTTTCTTGTTTTTTTTTTCTTTGGCTGTGCTTGTGCAACCCTTAACGTCAAAACTGTCGATTTCGGTGTCTTTGAGTTTGTGAAGTGTTCGTTTTCTCTACTCTTTTTTGTTTGCCAAATTGAAACTTGGTTAGATTCGTGATTTTCCTTAGCAAATACCTGGTTGTTTTCAGAAACAGACATGTCTTTGATGGCGTTTTATTTTCCATAAAAAAGTTTGCGCTCTTTTTAGTATTTATTCGAAAAACAAAACTGCCATAAGTCAAGCGTGCATCTTAAGAAAATTCTATAAGCATAAATTTAATTCAAATATTATCAGTTGAAGACTTTGATACGCATCCCAAAATGAACTGATTGAATTCTCAAAGTGCTCGCAAAATTTTTGAAATAATTTCTAAGCCAACTCCACAATTCAAATACTATCTGATAACCTGAAGAACAGGTATCCAGATGGCGTTGATTGCTCCGTTAGATCTTAGTTTTTGTCAATAATACGAATTCTTAACTAGCATTGAAAGCCCAGGAAGGTTCTACTTAGAGGACCGCGAAGGGTATGACAGAGAATTTGCGTTGTTTAGATTTAGATTTTGCCTTTTTGTATTAATGATCCGATTTAAAATATACATGGAGATCATCACGGACGGTATACTTCTAATTGTTCTTTTATTAAAAATTTTATCTCGCTTTAAGCGCCATATAGCTTTTTAGAGTTTCCATTTTCCGATAACGGTTAAACGTTCACAAATTGGTCAGATGTGGCAACGCTATTATCATTTGTGGTCAGTGTAAGCTGCTATTTCATCATGAAAAGGCCAACGGCAAAACAAATATCGCACCTTGTGATAGATATTTTATTTGGACCTATGTAGTTATGTTACGTCGATTTAGATGCTGCTCATATCTTCTGAGGGGGGTCAAATGAACGTAACTGTATTGTTCACTGCTTCCAATTTTTAGTGGATTATTTCATGTGGTCTACTATAATTTCTGATGTAGGACCGAATGTTATTTCTATGCAGATCGAAGCATGGGCAGTGGAATAAAACCCCACGTTTCGCTGTCGTCAAGCACTTCATGTTGGAAGCGTTTCAGGTACGATCTGAAGCAGCTGTGGTCTGTAAGCCCCTGTGCTAAGTGGATGTTCACTTCGCTGTACGGTCCTGATATCCATATTGCAATGTTTGGGATTAGTCGTTGTGTCCAGCGTCCTTTGGAGGATTTATTTTATTTCTTTTAACTTTAAGCTTTAAATTAACAAGGGGGAATGTATTGCTAGTTTTTTCGCCAGAAACTCTATAGGGGTGCAATAAAGTTAGTACCAGTGCAGCGTCTTCATATACTGTAGACCTGAGGATGCGAATATATGACTACATGTGCGGGGATTTTAGAACTCCTGTTTTGGCTCTCTGAGATTAAGCATCATTTTCGTGAGGACACAACACACCTTACTAGCCTTCTAGCAGACATATTCGAGATAATACCTGAAGGTTAATCTCGCGTCTATCACTACGCTAAGGTATTTTGTGGAGGTTTTGTGTAAACTACGCAGTCCCTTCGCTTCAGTCTGATGTTATTGCTGATTTTCCTCCCAGTGACAAGGACTGTGTCCGTCTTATGCTCAGCTAATTTCAGCCCCATTGTGTCAAGTCACTCAGACAACATTCCGGTTACCTTTTCGGCAGTGCTGTATCGTACATCTAGTTCCAGAGAAGTGGTCCTAGTTCCGAGCCTGGTGGAACCCCACTAGTTATTTTGTATGTTTTGCTACCTCTAACAGTGTAGGATTGGATAATCTAAGTAATTTGCAATTCTTCTGATCAGATATTCAGGGGCTGAAAATTGTTCTGATGCCATCATAATTTTCTACCAATTCGTATATATATTTATATAAATACGTGTGAAACAAACAGCTACCAATTTCGCATCAAATTGTGTTTTGAATAGAACAATCAATAAGCTCATATAAAAGATAAAAAAAATTAAAAAGTTAATAGCAAAAAGTAAAATAAAAAATAACAAAGTTACTAAGTGAAGTAAGTCAGTTTAAAAGTAAATGCCCAAATTTGTCAAAGCATAAGCTCACTTTTAATACCAGATGTGAGCAGAAGAATCGCAATGAGAAAGAGAGAGATGAGGCAAGGTTATGGCCGAGTAAGTTATTGTCTGAAGTAAAGAAAATAACTGCAGGCATAGCAGCATTAAAGGTCAGCCCGGTAAGTTGGCCAAATCTACATAGTGACTTGATGACGATTTTTCAATAAAGTCAGAGTGAGGAAAGACAGTAATAGCAGACATAATCAGACTCACATACATACCCGCATATGTATCTATGTAAATATGTATGAATACAAAATATTTATATGTTTAAGAGCGTGTGCTAATGATAGTGACGAAGGAAGCGCAACAAGTTGCATGTGTGGATATATGGGATGCCTTGAGTGAAATGAAATGTTGCCATACAAAATCAAACGCTCTTAAGCAAGCTGGCTACTTGAAATCGTCTGGACATGCTACGAAAATAGCTGCTGGCAATATTCAGTTGGCTTATGAATGAAAATGTTTAAGTGCATACATGTACATAATTGATAGTGTGCAACGTTAGTGAATTATCAAAAATGACGTGTTGCCCAACATGATGTTTCGGCAGATTCGCTAGACGGATGTCATCAATCAATATTCGGCTAATTTTGATGGCATGGCTGGAGGACCGTCTACCTGCATCCATATCTACATTTACATTCACTAGGCGACAAATGAAAGTGTACACCTTTACCTAATGTAATATTCACAATTACTTTAATGACAATTTTTTTTGCATTAATAATTTATGAAAATATAGTTATTCTATAATATGAACCATATAAATCAAAGTTTTACACTTTATATAAAGTTACAAAATTTCAAAAAATTTTCATCAAAGTTTTCAAATTTTTTTCAGAATTTCTGGAAAAATTTCGAGTATGCAGTTTTATAGCCCATTAAATTTTAGTCGATTTCTCAGAATTTTTTTGTCACGGCTTTTTGCACTTTTTTCCATATAAGCATGAATTTTTTATGAAAAAAATGCAGGAGACCGTGAGAAACAAAATTTCAAAAAAAATCAAAATCAGTTCTTGTAAATTGCTCTTGTTTAATAAAAAAAAAAACGCAAAAGCAAAAAGATTTAATAAAAAATTTTCTAAAATTTCTGAATAAAAAGTTGAAAATTTTTTGAATTTTATATAAATTGTGAACTTTGCTTTATATTATAGAATGAATTATATTTTCATAAATAATCAATGCAAAAAAATTTCCATGAATATTGTGAATATTATATTAGAGCTAGGTGCACACTTTCATTTGTCGCTTAGTGTATATGTACATATGTATATGTAGGTCCAATGATGGTACAACGGCACATGAGGTAAAACAATTTTTTGTTGATTATAATTTTATTTAAATATTTTTTCGTTCCAGTTAAATGCCCGATGAGGCCTTGGCTTACTGCTACTGCTTTTACCACTGTTGGGACTTTGAAAAGCTGCTGGCGCGTTAGGAAGCTGGTAATAAATTTTCAGTGACGCTGACAAGTGTTGCTAAGAGTTGTTGAGATTTTTACTTTACTATATGTACTTACTAACGTTGTTATGCATTTTTAGGCAGCTTTTTTCAAAAGTTTTGCGCATGCAGACGCAATGCAACGTAGCGCGCTGATGTGTTCCAAATTATGAAAGCAATTTTTGGAAATTTATTATGCAAGCTTCTGGAATTTTCAACGGTTGCAAAGTGCAGTATATCAAAGAAAACAAGCAGCATTTTGCGTAAATTTTAGACAGCGACTATAGCCGAAAGCGTTGAACGTAAAATTGTTGCGGATGTAGGCAAGTGAATTACGAGTAAGATAGCTGAATATATGTTTTCTAAGGCTTTTTTTTCTGTTACAGAAAGGAGCTCTGATAGCAGGTGCTTGCTAGTGTGTGGTTGTTGGTGTGACACAAATCAAGTTGGGCAGATGCATGTCAAGTACGTAATGCATTCTAAAAGACAAATAAAAGCAATAAAAAGAAAAAACCTAACATCTTTGCAGTTGGACAAGAATAAAAACAATAAAAAGAAAAAAACTATTGGCTACAAACTCCAGAAAACCACTTGAAAAAATATAAAAGAAAACAGTTAAGTCAAGTACGTAAAAAATTGCATTAAAATTGTTTAGCAGAGAGCCTATAACTGGTTGCTCAAGCCACCAGCTACAACATTGTTGCACTTCCTGTTGCACCAACTGGTTTCTATTGCTGTTACTGCCGTTGTCGCTGTGTATGAAAAGAATTCTAAGGCAGCAACACCGCGGCATTCTACACAGACAGTGGGCGTTAACTGCTTACTATTTTCCTACACGCCACCCCATACATCATTCCACTGTCTGTGTCGCTTTCTATAGCCTACAAAGCACTACTACGCTTAGCACACACAAAAAAGCGGCTTATCACTAACTACTACCGCGCTATTCATCCGCGACTTGGCAGCTCGAGATAGCGCTGAAAAATCTAAAGTTCATGATCTTTGCTGCCAATGGCAGATATATTTTCGATTTTCTTTTAACCTACACAAGCCAAAAGCTTGCTGCTGTTTCATCGTTTTTTGCGCATTTCTTGCCATATAATTTTCCTCCTCTTTTGTGTGACTCTGTGGCTTCCAATTCTTTTACAAGTTGGTGAGAAGTTGGCTGCCACATTTCATTTTCAGCACGAGCACGACGACAGGAGCAACACCACCGGCAACTACGTACATACATAAATCTCGCCAGCTTGAGCAACATAATAACAATAACCATCAGCACAACAACAACGATTGGAAAATGGTTATATGCAAGCACGAACAACAACCACAACAGCACTAAAGAGCAGCGTAAATGCTCAGCAAGTAGCTGAACCAACTTCTGCTGGTCATACAGAAATGGCAGCAATTGTGGCTGTGGCAAGGCTTTATTGTAAATCGCGCTTACTTACTTTTTTTTTGCAAAAAAAGAGGAAAATCTAAGGTACAAAAAATAAACGAGAAATATACGACAAGTAAATACACCCATTTCGAATGCAGCCTAGGTGCATGCCAAAATAAAATATCCAATCCAAGAAGATGTGCTGATGTACAGGGTGGTGAAAAGGTGATGGAAATCTTTGACAGCCATTATTTGTGATAGGTTAATGTTTCATTTTTTTGTAAAAAAAATTGATACCACAGGCTTTGGCAAACTTAGTTATGGATCGATACTCAGTTGAACAACGCGTAAAAGCGATTAAAACGTTTTGTGAAAATTTTCGTTCTGTAAGAAGTGCATCTTGCGCATTTCGTGATTTTTTTGGTCAACATAACCGGTCAGCTGAGTCAACAATCAACCGCAAATATTGATGATGTGGCTCAATTTCTTGTCGTTATCAGCAATTAATCCTTCCTAAAGCAACGTTCTGCGGATTTAAAAAAAAGACGCCTACAAAACTGAACTGACAGGGAACTAAAAGAGCATTTAAAAGGCCGTTGAACAACAAGCAGTTGATGCCGATGTAAAAAAAAAAAAGTAATCATAAGCGTTGAGGCACATTTTCACCTAAACGGATATGCTAACAAAAGCAAAACTGCCGAATTTGGGATACTCATTTCATTTAAGAAAAAACCATGCACCCACAACGGACCGTACTTCGAAAATCATGCCGGTACCGGTTTTACGGTGAACGTTATCGTGACGCATCCACTTGCCACACAGCGCATGAAACAGTTCCTCCTTGGACGCATTATCTCACGAAATAACGCGATTTAGCGATATGACATCATTGGGCATACTCTGGGGCTAGGTGAGAAGCATGCCATTAAACCCGAGACGATTCCAGAGTTGAAGAAGGAAATCGTCAGCGTTAAAAGTAAGTAAGTAAGTAGTATTATATATACATTTCGAACTATGCAAAAAAGTGACGAATTTTTTTTTCTGTGTGGCCAGAGACTATTCTGTCATTCATAAATAAATAGATCATTTCGAAAATTTTTGTTCTCTTTTTTTGATAAAAGAAAATATGCGATGTTATCTAATCACCCTGTAACAAAATCAAACCAACAACCACAATAATAATGATAGCAAATAGCAGCAGCAGCAACAACAACAGTAGCAACAATGTGCGCACTTTTGGCCCCAACCGTTGTTGTTGCCTTGGTATTATTATAGATGCATACTAACTAACTACAAGCATGAGTATGCGTTTGTTGTTGTTGTTGTTGTTGCTGCTGTTGATATGGCTGCCAATATCGCCAGCAACGAAATGCAACCATTGAATCATGCTGTATTGAGTCGACGTACTCTAGCAATACGTGACTAAAATTTCAAAACAAAATTAAAACAAGAAGGGAAAACTTAGTTGCGGCTGTGAGCTTGGGGTGAATGGGATGAAGGCAAACACTACTATGCTATACCACAAAAGGCAAATCAAGCCAAGCGTGGCAAAGTCAAGTCGTGCCAATGCATGGCAAATATGCTGTCAGAGTAGCAACAACAAATGTAGCAGCATTAGATCGTTGGCAACAGCAGCAGAGTCTAAATTTTTCCCTGCTCCTAATATGTATGTATATATTTGTGATGAAATCTCTTTCTAGCAGACATGTGCAGCATTTTCATTGATATTCGCAGCGATTTTTCTACACAGCAATTTTTCTTTTCCCAATAACCATTCAAGGCAGCTTTATGCTGAGTGTTCCATGCTTGCACTGTATATACCTATTATGTAAATATGTATCGCACACACTTTTTTGAAGTGACTAAATTTAAGATTTGTAATTTTTGAAATTTTGCGCTTAAACTGTTCACAGATCTACCTTTAAGGAAAACCTGGAGCAAGATTCTCTTGTAAGTTTTTAAAAACAATCTGAGGCAAAGTCCCCCTTACCCATTTGACTAACATGGGTTAAGAAATAGTTTTCCGCGTTTTCTGGAGAACGGGTAATTTTTAGTTGTGTCACCTTTAAAGTGGGTGTGCGATACGTATGCATTATATTGATGTTTGGTGGTACACAAATTTTAATATTACAGTTTTTCTTGTTTTCATCATTTCAGTTCTATGCCCCTTGTGGTTTTAAAAAACTTTTTTAGAATTTGGAAATAAGATATGGCTTTTTAAGAGCTGAATTTTTTACGGACAGTAAATGACAACGTTGGGCACTAAAAAAATACTCGTGATTTACGTTCATAAAAATAGTCATTTTGTCTGTCTCCACATGGCATCTTTTAAATGGCATACCATTGTTTGTCATTATAATGCCTTTGAGTGAAGTTATAATCCACGAAGTTTTACAATTCATACAAAGGGCAAGTGTGTACATTGAGAGAAAGAAAAGCTGATAAAATCTCATTCAAACGATTTTGCTTATAATTATATTTAATCTTTGTTTTATCTACATATACATACATATATCCACTAATAACACTGTACAGTACAGGGCTGGGTATTGGACCAAACACAATTTTTTTTAAGAGATTGATTCAGAATTAAAAAAAGTAATTTCTCCGTTTTTCGAAGTTAGCCACCGAAATCGGGATATGGGCGTTCGAAGTTCGAAATATGACCTTTGGTGAAAAATTATGTTTAAGTATTGTATGTAAATAACTAAAAAAGAAAAAAAAAATAAAGATGTAGTCCGCCTTTTGCTCTTATTTAAACGATATGTAACTTTTTTGTGCAAACTTACAGTATCGGTCATATCTATAGCACGCCATTTCAAAATGATATTGTATGCCACTTACGTTTATTTATTTATTTTTAAGAATTTTCATTTAAAATATAGTTCATTCTCAGACAAACCCCATTTAAACCAAAGTTTAATAATTTGTAGAAAACTACAAAAAAGTGGAACAAATATTCACCTAAATTTCAAACATTTTTCTCGGAAGTGTTAGAATTTTTTTGAGAACACAGTTTTTTAGCCCCTTTAATTCTATTCTGATAATGGGCAAATTTCAAGTGGCTACGAGTTACCGTTAATTTTTTAGAATTTTTTTTGTCGCATTGGCTTCCATATAATGAATAAACTCAATTTATTTGTATGTATATGGAAGAAATTCGCAACACCTTTGGCGAAAAAAGTTCTAAAAAATTAATTAATATTAATCATTTTTCAGAACCGGAAAAATCGGACCACTATAACATATAGCTCACCGACAGCTGATAGTTTAGATATGAGAGTTTTTGTTATAATTCCTCAATTTATAAAGATAGGAACATCAAATTCGGAATTATTTTCCCACATTATCCAAAGATAGTAGCTTATAATGAAAATGAGAAGATCAGGTACCTCTAACTGTAGCCGCCATAAAACTGATTTGTCAGATATTGGTTTGTTTTTTTATAAATCCTCCATTTATAAAGCTAGGCACTCGAAATTTCACAGAAAGCCTGCAAGATCGGGTAACCGTATCATATAGCCTCCAAACAACTGATTGTTCAGATATAAAGTTTTACTTTAAAACTCCTTCATTTGGAAGGCTAAGATCGAGCAATTTCGTGAGCTACTTTCTAAATAAACATGCAAGATCTGTGCGGTATAAGCTATATCTCTTATACCACTGAATGTTCAAATAGAAGTTATAGCGATATATTTAGGAAGCTAAAACTATTAAATTGTGTTACCGGCTTGTGTACCGATCATACGCAGCAGTGAAAATCATTTAGATTGGTGCTTTGTAAGGCATATATTCCATACTACTTACTGATTGTTCAGATATATATTTTTTTTTACATATCTCCTCTACAGAAGTATGCAGTGAGTATAACATTTTGTTTAGCTCCCAAACAACTAATTTCAAATGCAGTAATCGGTTAAACAAAAACTTTCTGTTGTTCATGAAAGGTTGAAAGCTTTCGGCATAGCCGAAGACAGCACTGCACTTACTTGTTTCTTTTATTTTATTCATCTTTTTTGTCTCAAATTTGTCGCGTCATAAATATCAATGCAGTGCTTAATTTTCAATGCACAAAATACTGAACCTTTGTATTAAGCAATAACATAAATTGTATTTAAAATTAATTAGAAAATTCGTTGCGATGCAACTAAAAAAAGTCACCCGTTACGCCCAATTTCTCAATTAGACAAATTGGTTTTGTATGCATAAGTAGTCGTATAAAAAACTCGCAACTATTTTAATAGAAACATGCGCCTCTATGCTACTTGAACTGAGATGGTGTTAAACGGGCATACATTTACATGCATACATACATACATACATATGCACACATTCTCCCATTTGTGCACCGTGGTAGGTGCTAACAACTTTACACCTGAACCAATTTGAAGGTGTTAAATTGATGCCGCAACGTAAAACGCCTTTCTTTCCGCCTCGACAACAAAATTAATTTCATACTTAATTTTCGTTGAAAACTAACAAAATTTTCATAACTTTATTTGTCTTGCCACAAAACGGTGGCATGGCTGTAAAAGCTACGCTGCGTGAGTAAGTTTGTATGTACCTACATATGCACATATGTATGTATCTGTCTGCTTTGCATGTGCGCAGCAGCTAAAAAGGAAACCCTCCATCCACACTATAATCAAATTGTCAAATCAAGCGCAGCGAATTTAGATTTTGAGTTAAAAAACAAAGCGTAAAACAACGACACGAATTAGTTGCGGCCTTTTTAGTAGCAATGATATGGCGATCCGCTCATGCCACAACATACATACGCCCTTGCATGCTAACGGGTATACAGGCAGGTGGACAGACGTATGTAAAGGCTAGCTAGCAACTCTATCCCATTCGATACAACGCTGCGCGCGATTGCATGCTTCTTGGCTATTTGGTTAATACGTTAGACATTTGAGCGTTAATACAAAAGTCGGTACATATGTATCTACAAATTTATGTATGTATGCATTTATGTTGTATAAATTTGTATGTACATTAGGGTGGTAAAAAAAAAAATTAAGTCGGAATTTTAATGCTCTCACCGCCTAGGACTGGTTCTATATCGAAAAAGAATATACCCCATTTTTTTATTTTTAATCAAAAAATATTTAGAGATCGCTAAAAGCGGGGGGAAAAACAACTTTTCGGCGAAATGGTATGGAATTCTTGAAAATTAATATTTTTCGATCGGAAAACTCTGGTTCTCTTCAGGACACTTTCAATAAGAGTACCCTATTGTTTATTAAACCATTTTTTAATACTAACGATTTTTTTATTTGTGCCCCCAATGCATTTTTTGGGGTTTTTGGCGGACCTATAAATTATGGTTACTATGAAAAAATGGTTAAATAAAGAAAAATATCGAAAAATATTGATTTTTAAGAATTCTATACCATTTCTACGAAAAGTTGTTTTTCCCCCATAGATATAAAATACATGGAAAACTTTGAGCGCTTTGAGCGACCTCTAACATTTTTTGATTTGAAAATAAAAAATAGAGATATATTTTATCGGTATAGAACAATCTTAGGGGGGAGAGAGCATAAAAATACCGACTTTACTTTTTCACATGCATTTTTGGACCACCCTAATGCACATACTTATGAATGTGCATTAGTTCGTTTGATGATGTGGATAGTTGACTGCCTGATTGGCCAGTTAGTAAGCTTGTTGACTAGTTGCTTACGGCAAATTAGCTTATTGTGTTTTAGTTGCCGTGGCTTATGCTCATCACACTTGCCTGCATAAACTTCACAGTTTTATTACTTCATTATTAGTCATAACTTTTATTTTTTTCAAGCGCTTTTATGCTTTCTTCAAATGCGCTATTACTAATCGCGAAAGCTTTATTTGTATGTGTGTGTGTGTGTGTGTGTATGGATGCAAATGTGTGGGGATATTCGCATTTTCGTCGTTAATCGTGTTATCTTCAGACAGCCAATAAATACCATGCAGGGAAAGCTACTAGTTGTGAAGTAGAATGCTACCAGTTTGCGTTTCAGCCCAACCTTGCGGTGGAAAACCAAGCCAGTCAGTAAAACTTCCAGTTCATTAACTAGTATGAGATAAAGCGATGGCCTACCAGTTCGACATCTGCCTTTGAATTTGTAAAGTCAAAAATAAAACGCAATTAATTGCTTTCCTTACAAATGCCGGCTGTTGCGTCGGACGAAGACTACCCTTTCTGGTTCTAAGGCCATTCTCATCACAGTAGCTTTTGCTCGTTAGTAATACCCATTCCTAGATCTTTGGCGTAATATCACACTGATGATGCCAGTATTTTCCCTTTCCTTTGATATTTCCTTGTTCGAAAAGCCAGCAAGAATGGTTGTTGGGATGGCACAATGATACCAACGCGGCACAGCATTTCCATATGTTCCCCAATTTTGCTAATTTAGATGCTATCGCTTTCGGCAGAGCTTGGCTATCAACGCAGATAGTATAATGTATGTAAGTATTTTCCGGATGGATCCAGCGGCCTTTTCTATAACAGAGTTGCTTTTATAGGCATTCCTCCTTCATTACACCAAATATGAACCATCACTGTAGATAGGCTTATGTACGTCTCTTATTTTCTGGTCGTAAACCATATATGTATACTGCCCCAATTGTTTTGTTGTTATTTGGGTTTCCTAGAGCTTTCCACCGGACTACAGCGCCATGTGTCATAATCGGTCTGGGGACTGTGCTGTACATACAAGAGTCCTTGTGAAAATCTCATAAGACCTTGCCCGCGGGCAAAACTCTTTTAAGCTTTCTACACATTTTGTATAGGCGCGTGCAGAGCAAAAGCTCTCTCTGCCCATCGCTGCTTTAGACCCTTCTTCACTCATTCCTCCACTACCCCTTTCCAGTTCGGTTTTGGAGTCCACAAAGAAGCACACATGGACTCAACTCTTTTCTGGCTCGATTCCTTCTTCTATTTTACAGTTTTTATTTTCAAAAGTCAAACTGTTGATGGGATAAACCAATGTATTTGACAAGCGGAAAGTGGGGAAGGGTAGAATAATTGTAATATGTATCGACGGCCTATTTGTTACCTGTAGAAGTGAGCTCCACTTAACTGTCTACATTAGGGCTGGGAGTTATATCGAAATTTCTTTAATTATTCGGATAATCCAGATATTCAAATTCAAAACGAACGGATGCTTACCGGAGATTCGGGTTTTATCCGCATACACGAATGTCGGAACGGATATTCAAATATGTAAATATTCCCTGTATTAGCCTAAATACACCTTTCTGTGCAAATATAAATTTTTTTTTCGACTGCGAAGATTTTTGAGATAAGCATGCATCTGAACATATATGCACAGAGATACATTCGTACATATGTATGTATGTACATATTTACATAAAAAAATATTTCCTATTCCTTTACTGTCTCTTTTAAAGATTTCACATTTTTTCCATCCGCCATTTTCTTAGATATATTTTTCATTTTTTCCTTCCAGTTTTGCCATTCAATTTTTCATTATTTTTATTTTTCACTTTCCGCACAACTCCTGCTTCGCGTTCGGCTTTGAGACATTTGCTTTAGCTTTGAAAATCCGCCTCCTTTCTGGTAGCCATACTTGCGTTATTGTTGTGTTTTTCTCTTTTGTTGCTGTTATTGTTGCTCGGCTTCCTCCCCAGCCATAGCGCTGCCATTGTTTTGCCAGACTGCTTGCTTACTTTTGCTACTCGCCAGCTCACACGTCTTGCTTCCATTTCCATATCCACCACATCTACACGCAACTCCTTCCGTTCGACGGCGCTGGGCTTATCTTTCTGCTACTTGCGCATATAAAATATATCTACGCGATATACATAAATATTATGTACACAGTCATATCGGTCGCATCAGCAAAAGCAAAGTTGTCTACTCCTTAAGGGAGTGAAGGAGAATGAGAGTAAGAAGTACAAGAAAAACAACCACTCAGTCAATTCAGGTACGTTTACGTTTCCCTGCTCAATGTGGTTGGTATTCTTTTTTTGCAACGCGCTGCTGGTTCTTTCATGCAGCGCCATCGTCGCCGTCGTCTTCTTCTACTTATTTCGCTAGCGATAAGAAAGTTGAATGTTTATTTTTTATTTTTGTATGTACCAAAGTAAGTGCGCGAGTTTATTGCTCTGCGAACGCATTGCAGTTGCGTGTATCCTGCAGTCATTCCGTGTACATATTCTGCACCTCAACTTCCCTCACTACTTTCTTGCACACTTGGTTCTTTCTTCTTACTCGCTGCCTGTCATGTCTGCAACATTCATAGATACATATGTACATACATACACTCATTCAAAGTGCTACCGCCACTTGCTGCTACCGCTTTTGTTGTTCCAGCTGTAGCTGCTTGTAGTTAGGCGCGTTTATCTGGCAGAAAGAATTGCTGCAGTTTTCCACTGCGACTGCCATTGTACTATCTGTGGCATGTATCTTTTTATGTCAATTTTACCGTGCGTTTATTCGCCCTGTTTAACCCACCCATTTTCTTGACGTCGTCGTAGCCTAAAAGATGTATGAAGGAATTCTGAACGTTGGTTGTAAGGGAAATTGGAACTTACAAAAAAAATGGTGGGAGAGTAAATTTTGAATGTAAACAATTTAAAATTCTTAAGACAAAAAGTTTAGTTGAGGCGGAAGTGAAACTGAAATCCTTTCTTAACCTTAATTTTAATCGTAGCTTTAATCTTAATCGTAATTTTTACTTTCATCTTTATATTCATCATTACATGTACTTTATCTTTATCCTAAACTTAAACCTTATATTTATTTTTACCCTCGTATTTATCTTTACATTTATCTTTATCTTTATCTTTATCTTTATCTTTATCTTTATCTTTATCTTTATCTTTATCTTTATCTTTATCTTTATCTTTATCTTTATCTTTATCTTTATCTTTATCTTTATCTTTATCTACTCTGTTCTCAGGGATGAACAGCCAATGATCGGATCTAACAAAATTGGTATGGGACCGCTACCTTTCTGATAGAAAAAGAATTATCGAAATCGGTTGACGTCACATCATTTTCTGCAAATTAGGGCGTTTTACTTTCAATGAACCTTGAAAATTACAACCACTGTCCTTAGATGTATATATGTACTTTATGTTATGTTTAAAAAAAAAATGCTTGTTTATGAAATTTTTTCTTTATTCATGAATTTCTGTTGCCTTAAAAGCTATAGTCTATAGCCTTCTATTAAACAAGCTCAACAAGGATCAAGCGCCAGAAATGGTCACTTGCATACACATCTACATAAATTTCATGAGTAAGCAAAATCGAGCACGTACTAGCGTCATTTCGCTTGATTTTATTACGCTCGAGCAACTACCAACTTTGTGCATAAATTTGGCATTGTATGTAAATCTCTTTGTGTACTACATATATACATAAGTATATACATGTATATTTGTATATATGTATATGGGCATGTACAGCGTATTCAGCAGCTGAAACCAATCGTAAGCTTCTGCGACACGCGCGCAATTCTTGGTGATAAGTTGGGAGTCTAGTTATGTACATACATTTGTACATTAGGGTGGTACAAAAATGCATGTGAAAAAGTAAAGTGCGAATTTTTATGCCCACTCAAACTGCTCAAAGTTTTCAATGTATTTATTATGAAAAAAAACTTTTCGTAGAAATGGTATAGAATTCTTTAAAATCAATATCTTTCGATCGGAAAATACTGTTTCTCCTCAGGAGATTACCAATAATAATAATAATAGTTAATTATTTATTTAACCATTTTTTTTATAGCAACTATATTTTGCAGGTCAGCCAAAACCCCCTAAATAAACAATTGGGTATTGTTAGTGAAAGTATCCTGAAGAGAATCAAAGTTTTCCGAACGAAAAATATTGATTTTCAAGAATTCGATACCATTTCTATGAGAATTTGGTTTTTTCCCATATAAAATACATGGAAAATTTTGAGCGCTTTGAGCGACCCCTAAATAATTTTTGATTTCAAAATAAAAGATTGGGGTATATATGTTTTCGATATAGAATAATTCTAAGAGGCGAGAGCATTAAAATTCCGATATTACTTGTTTTGGAACACCCTAACATAAATTTGGATTCATGTATAATGTAATTTTGTATATGTACATACGTGCAGATATGCACAACACGTGGCATATTAAATTATGAATTTTCTGAGAATTAAAAAAATGGGTTAAGCACAAGCTTTGGTTGCTTTAACTGAAAAACGATAAGGAATTAAAGTAAATCATCAATAGATCCTTTTTATGTTTACTCTCTTTCAAAGTGGTCACCTTGACCTGTACTTTGATTGTCGTTAGCCAAAAAAAGGTTACTGAACATTTCTAGAATATACATACATACATACCCATGCACATATTGTATATATAGTATATTCATATGTAAGCAGCTCCTCTGACAAACATCAAACACATGCACCGCGGAATGTTGTGTTTGTATGTATGTACATTAGGGTGGTAAAAAAATGCATGTGGGGAGGAAGTAAAGTCGGAATTTTAATGCTCTCACCCCCTAGGAGTGTTCCATACCGAAAAAATATACCCCAAATAAACATATGTGTATATGTAAGCGGTAAAAAATAATAACATATTTTATATATTTTTGGAATTACAGCAAAAAAAAAAATCGGATGATACTTTTTGCGCCACCTTGTATCTGTACGAAAACATACTACTTATTGCGAACATATCTGTAATGACATGACTTAAACGCGCCAAAGGCAAAGTAGCGATCTGCTGATCTGCTAAATATTGAAATCAAAACCATCAGAGAGTGTCCAGACTAAGGCCCAACTAAGCATGTCAGGAGTAAGTGCCGTTTCATACGCTCCGGTTACCCGGCAGCTTGTTTGCTGACACAAAATATGTATACGTAACCGAGCACCAGCTTGTGTGAAAGCACTAATTGCTTAATACATATCTGGCAATCTTACGAACGTGTTTTTGGTCTTAAATGGTGGCACACTTACCTAACATAGTCCATTATCTTAAGTTTTGCATAAATAATATGATTTCATTGCAAGATTGCATTTAAAGGAAAACTTAAAAAATATATACCAAAAAAGTCAAAATAACAACTCCTGCTACGGGTAGTTTGGTATGTCACGTATACGCCCCGTAGCACCATACACAACCAGCTAACACGTTTACTCGCATGTCTTTACTTGAAAGTCACATTACTTAGAAGTAATTAAATATTGCCGTGGATTCTTCAGTTACATACAAATATAATAATTTTAGAATTGTAAAATTTGAATTTTTGTTTCGCAAATCATCGTCATCATATAATCAATATAATTTTTTTTATTACTCTGGATTGGTTCGTTTGGGCAAGAAGAGCATTTTCGCGGATTAATGTGAAAAAATCGTTAAATTACAAAATAGCTGCGACAGATATTCTGCATGCTGCCGTTTTATTTAGTTTGATGGCACACTTTTGAAACTTGACAGGTATGTTATATGTGGTGCCAGCTTTCATTGCCTCCAATATGAAAATTCTACCTAAAAACTTCCCAAAGTTATTAAAAAAAAAAGAAAACAATTATGATTTTTTCAAGTGACAATGAAAAAATAAGTAATTTCGGTACTTTTTCGCCTAAATAGACTATCGAAGGCTAAAACTGTTCAAATACTTGATTTATTTTTTATTTAAACTTTTTTCTGGAACTCCGTTGATTGAAATAAATGCAAGAACAATGCTTTAGCGTTTTTTTTCTGGCGAGAGAAGGTACGACACTAAAAAATAAAACAACTCCCGACCGAAGCATGTGAAACGGCACTAACTGCTAACTGCGGAGAGTTGATGTTTTCAAGCTTACTATTGGCAACAGATGCAATATTTTCGGGAACTGATATGAGATTTTTTTTTTTGTTCCCAAAATATAAGTTGAATAAGTATTTAAAAGCTTTTTCGAAAGTGTGTATTGAAAGCGAGAGCAATACATACAAAATGTCAATGGAGCCACAGGGCATTTTCAACTCCATCGACATGACTCTTCACTAAAGTATACAACTACAAAATAATCTTTCATGTCGGTTGCAAGTAAAGTCGTTACAATGGCGTTTTGTGCAAGCCACACAAATGCAACTTATAGAATTTATGAAATGCGCCTACTACAAATACATTGGCACTGCCAACAAACAGCCTACGTGAAAATGCCTGCGCGCTGCACGCTGTGGGTGGCATGCAAAAATTCTCAACTGGCTCTCCACTTAACACAAACAAAAGC
Organism: Rhagoletis zephyria; assembly: GCF_001687245.7. Lineage (NCBI taxonomy): Eukaryota > Metazoa > Arthropoda > Insecta > Diptera > Tephritidae > Rhagoletis > Rhagoletis zephyria. Next base: position 11,467 of record NW_016162756.1, on the reverse strand, counting down.
CATATAGTATGTATTGTTGCATGCAACATAGCGGGACGGCTGTCGCAAATGATAACAATAATAACATGTACAGATAAATATGGGCAATGTTGCACATACACCGAGTAAATGTGCGGCAGAGTGGGCGGTGCAAAAAAGCACCCACACACGCACAGTACGTGTACCTCTGTGTGTATGCAAGCGCAACGCAGGCTGACACATTTACATTATTGTGGGCAGATCAAAAACGAAACGAACAATGGAGCTGGTTGACTGGCTCATTGCTGGCGGCTGCCATGGCCTGGGCGGTGGTTGCGACAGCGACAACGATTGCGGCGACTATGGCTTTGTTTGTGGCTGAGACTCTGGCTATGGCTGCCGCTATGCTGTTGCTGTTGCTGATGCGGCATTTGTGGCAGTTGAATGGCTGCGAAGGTGGCCAACCGGCGCCATTGACCGGGCGGGCCAACATTGACGTTTGTGCGAATAAATATGAGCGTGGACTTGTACGCAGTATTTGCGCAGAAAACAATGTTGTAGCTGGTTGTAGTTCGCTGCTTTGCATAGTTCATTTAATTCTTGTTGTTTTTGCATTTAATATTTTCTTGCAATAATTCCCAACATAAATGAGAATTCATTGTACCGTGGGGTAAAATAATGCAATAGCACATCAAAAAAAAACATCAACAAAGAAAAGGCAAAAATAAAATAAAAATGGCAAATAACAAATCAAGCGGACGGGCGGCACAGCAGCAGGTCCTTGGCGGCAAATGAAAAGAGCTGCATTGTATATTATGCAACATTAATGTTGGAATATTGAAATGAGTGTATGTAGGTGACTGCGAGATATTTAATTTTTTGTTTGTTTTTGAGTTCTCTTCCTTTGTAGGTATAGTATGTACACTAGGGTAATCCAAAAATGCATGTGAAAAAGTAAAGTCGGAATTTGTTATCGATATTTTTATCGATTTTGTTATGGACATTTTTGTCGATTTTGTTATGGATATTTTTGTCGATATTTTTATCGAGTTTCTAATAGATTTTGCTACCAATATTTTTATCGATTTTGCTATCGAAATTTGTATCGAATTTTTCATCGATTTTGTTATTGATATTTTATCGGTTTTGTTATCGATATTTTATTAGATGTTACTATCGATTTTGTGGTCGATAGAGTATAAAGATAAAAATTATGAGACCAAGTAGATATGTATGTAACGTCAGTTTCACTTATTCAGTGTGGCCCAGGCGCACTTAGATACTTTTTTATTTTGAAACCAAAAAATATTTAGAGTTCGCTCAAACCGCCCAAAGTTTTCCATGTATTTTATAAGGGGAAAAAACAACTTTTCGTAGAAATGGTATAGAATAGTTAAAAATCAATATTTTTCTACCAGAAAACACTGCTTCTCTGCAGGAGATTCCCAATAATAATACCCAACCGTTTATTTAACCATTTTTTTTATCGCAACTATAATTTATAGGTCCGCAACAAAACCACAAAAACCCCGAAAAATGCAGCCGGAGACAAATAAAAATTGTTAGTATTAAAAACTAGTTAAATAAACAATTGGGTATTATTATCGAAAGTCTCCTGGAGAGAACCAGAGTTTTCGGATTGAAAAATATTGATTTTCAAGCATTCTATACCATTTATACGCAAAATTTGATTTTTCTCATATAAAAATACATGGAAAACTTTGAGCGCTTTGAGCGACCTCTAAATATTTTTCGATTTCAAATTACTACTACTACTACTAAAAAAATAAGGGTATATTTTTTTCGATATATTTGGAACAATCCTAGGGGGTGAGAGCATAAAAATTCCGACTTTACTTTTTCACATGCATTTTTGGACCACCCTAATGCACATACATATGTATAGGAATATTTTATCAGAAGGACACTTTTGATGCGCAATAAGCCTCTCAGCTGGGTCGACTGTGGAATTTGAAGAGAAAATCTTTAAAGATTAAATATTGAAAGAAAATAAACATTCCAATAAAGTTTACTACAAAAAATTTTTCTAATTACCTTGGAATATTTCTGTATTAGGAGATAAAGGATTCATCTGTGCAAGAATTTTTGAAAAACACTAGATTCATCTTAATAATGATTTCAAGGCAAGTGGCGATGATTTTGGCCATGATTATATCCGCTATTATGATTTTGTTTATGATGATTGAGTATTGCGATTGTGATTATGCTTAATATTTTGATTATGACCGTGATTATGATTATAGGTTGGTTAAGGTTAATGTGCCCAGTCAGTCCAGAAGACCAACTGACTTAGACCATGCAGGTCCATTGCGATACCACTGTGAAACACAGAAACCTCATTGACTATATTTCTTGGAGCCATTTTGAAGCTCATAAGAAGCGTAGGATTGTTTTTATTTCTATACCGAATAGTTCCGTGAGGGAGCTAAATAACTGCTTACCTAGAAAGCCTGCTCTGCTCTTAGCTATATCTGAGGAGCTGCAGAAGATCTGTTCGACTGTTTCTTCCTCTTTCTCATCTCTCTAGCTTCTACAAAATTCAATTCATTCAATACAAATTCCTAATCCCTAAGAGTGCCTGCCAAATAGCTAATGACCGGTTACACAAGCCATGACCTTCGAAATGTCCTCTCTTCGGAGGCTGAGCAGTTCTTCTATTTTTGTTTCTTATCAACTTGCGGCCAGAAGAGCCTAGCTGTTGTACATGTGCCCTCATCTAACCATGACCTTCTTTGGCTAATGCTATTTCTAATTTATTGATGTAATGGTGGCCTGGCTATCCGAGGAGATACATATGTATCATTGTCTTTGTTATGGCGTGTGTATTAAGGTACACAGCCACCTGCTTTATAGCTACAAATTTTGCCTAACAAACACTGCAGTGGAATGGAATTCGTATGGATAATTCCAATCCCAATTCCAGCTTAGATCCATCCGTATAAAAATTTACTTCCTCCCTTTCATGGTCTCGGTTTTTGCCACTCTCTTCTTAGCGGGATTTTCATCTTAAAGAGCCTGTCGAAGGTGGGTTCAGGGTCGGAGTAGTCGATTTCTTAATCATCTATCCAGAGTGTGAAGTTTAGAAGCGTGGCTAAACCGCCAATCCTTCCATAACGCCATACTTCTTAGTCTGAGCGCCGAAGCGGCGGCCACGTGTCTTCCTAGCGCTTCCACTTCTAGCGCTTTGTTTGGGGTGGTCCTTAAGGCGCCAGAGATGCACTAAAGCGCGGTTCTTTGGACCTTACTCAATAGTTATAGGTAACTAGCCTTTTGAGTACAAGTATGTACATTAGACTGCATCACTCCCCATACAAAAAAAAAATCGGTACTGCTCTTCCATTGGAATTATAAAATCTATTATATTTTAAGACGTCCACCAAAATATTTCGAAAAAATATTAAGATTTACGTGAGCTGGACCGATTTGAAAATACCTCTAAAAATGTAGTTTTTTTATGAATAAAAATAGTTTCTTGAAGATTTTTTTTGAAAAAATCCCCTCAAATGATAAAACGGCTTAAGCTTAAAAAATTTGCGTAAAAATATTTTTAAAAAATTTAAAAAATTTTTGAACGGAATCGTAATGATGAGATTTTTGATTCTGTTTTTTAACTTTTTTCAAAGATTGGTATAAGAAAAACTTGAATAATCTTTAGGTTCGGATTTAGACTTGTGAGATATCATTGAAAAGGTATTTTCTCACTGTTTTTATTTCTTTGCTAATAAGCTCATTCAAAGGATGAAAGAGAAAGGTAGGATGAACGAATATCATTCAAAGTTGAATTAATATGTGTTGGTGTTTGAAAAAAAAAAAATACATATATGATTATAATTATGTACGATTATTATCAGGATTTTCTAGGCTGCAGCCGTAGCCGTGCAAACCACCCCTCGATAAGACCAAGGTTCAATCCCTAGTCAGAGCAATATCCACGAAAAAGTTTTCTCCTAATAGCGGTAACCCCTCGGCAGTCCCTATGTACTGTGTGAATCTGCAAATTTTATCGAAATGAGCTCACGTTCTCGCTGATACCTTATCAAAAGCGCAAAATTGACATGGTAGACATGTTGCAACTTTGATGCTTTGTCGGTGGTGCAAAAATTGACACAACTGTCATTTTGCAACATCGCAAACCAGAATTGATAGCAACGAAATGGCAGTTGCAACGGTCAATGCTGGCTATTGAAGGAAATTGGTAAAATTTCGCAGCAACAACATTCTCCTACCTTTCTACCTTTTATGCTTCCTGGTTTAGATATGCCCTCATGCACGCATTGCATTTGTGCATTCACCAATCGATGCGATGCGCCTAAAATCGCCACAAGGCCATCAAAAGGGTTTTTAGGCGATTTTATGCTACGTGAGTTTCGTGTCAACCTATGCAGATGACCGACCAGCTATGTATGTATGTCAGTTTAAGCTCAACACAATAACAACAAGGAGAAGTGGTACGCAACTGCAACACCAACAACTTTGGTTATTTTACAGCCTGTTGTTGTATTATTGTTGTCGTCTATGTTTACATTTATGCAGTCGCTCTCGAACTTGCCACACTTGACAAAGTCTATGCAGCACACACATACAAACACACGCAACGAATGGGTGGCAATGTCCCGCACACTGCCACATTTGGGCACATGAAATATGTATGTATTTACGTATGTATGTGCATTGAATTTGCTGCTGTTGCCGCTGCCTAAATAGGATTAAAGTCAAATCCCCAACTGTCCACACATAATTTTATTATTATTTTATAAGTCTGTGAAGTTTTAGTGGATATGCGCACATACATACCTATGTATGCCAGTTTATATAAATATGTATCTATATACATAGTATGGAAATAAAAATAATCTATGTTGATTTTATGTATTTTTTTTGCCCAAAATAGTGTTGCTATTAATTTGAATTTTGGCCCATTCTAAATTTAGCTAGCAGTCACTGAAACTAAGTTCAGATGGAATGCGTTTAAAAACTTATTGGGCCGCATGAAATTTTAGTAACTACCATTGATTTGGGTTACTTTATGCATTTCGCTTCTCTTTGAATTATTTGAGGGAAATATTGAGCCGTAAAAGTTTTTGTGCCGAAACATAGCAGTGCGCAAGAAAAGGGAAGCGAGTCCAGGCGTACAACCCTCACAGAGATTCTTGATGTTGAGTAGAAGTTCTGAGTTGCTGGCAATAGCAGGTGGACTAACCTCGAGACATGGAGAATATCACTGTGGCCATCGCTCGATGAGCAGAAGTGCAGTTTCTTACGGGAACACAAAAGTGACTGGTATGGAGCCACGTATAAAGTAAAATATGTTATGTATCTACTTCCTCCACTAATATTACGCAGTGGAAAAAATCGTTTCAGCTGTCCGGTAAATGATTTATTCAAGGATTTAGATGACGACCTAGTCAGCGTGCTACTGGAGGTGCACTCTGAATTCGTCAAAATATTGTGAAGATTTAAGGGCATGTATTTTTTTTTTTTTTTTTTTTGTAAAATTTTCTCCTTATGCCTCTGTGAATAATCATCTCACAAAAGTAGTCTGAAATTTAAAGCTCTCACTCCCTAGTATTTTTCCCTATCGAGAAAAAATATGCCCCTATTTTTTTATTTTGAAATCAAAAAATATTTAGAGGTCGCTCAAAGCGAAAAATGGTTAAATAAAAAATTGGGCATCTCCTGCAGAGAAACAGAGTTTTCGAGGCGAAAAGGATTGATTTTGAAGAATTTTATACCATTTATTTTTTGATTTCAAAATAATTATTTATAATTTTTTTTCGGAACAATCCTAGGGTGTGAGAGCATAAAAATTTCGACCATACTTTTTTTGTTTGTTGAACAAAAAATTACACTGAAGCTGGCACAACGCCAAATCAAATTTGACGAAGGTTGGCGGAAGTTCATTCCAAACTACGAAATGATTCTTCCATTTTTTTCATATACTACTTATGGAAAAGTTCTGAAAAATGATATAAAGAAAATTGTATTGGGTGAAGAAAAATGGTTTTATGTTGCTAAAAAAATACTTAAAACCAAAGTTCAGAAAATTTATTAGAAAAAAATTTGAAAAATTTCGTTGCAGAAAATTTGATCTATATTTTGAAAAAAAAAAATTAAATTAAATTAAATTTGCTGGTGAATAAAGCCAACCACTTCGCTCCATTTCGTGTATGAGTCTTTCAAATCTAAACCATTCATTTTCGCTCCCGCTCAGATTTTTACACTCAAGCTTGCAAATAAAAAATAAATAAAAAATCACTTAAATTTATATTCAACTTTGCGAAATTCCATAGCTGACACCATTCAAATAGCATTGAAAAATCTTCGGTTTGGTAGTAGATGGCCAGCTAAAGCGACTTTTGTAACTGTATTTAGCAGATATGTATTAAAAAACAATTCGCCTAGTAAGTGCATTAAATTGTTATTGCTTTTGCTATTGCCGTTGTCGCAAGTAACTGTAAGTACTTAGTTGTAGCATTTTATGGTGGTGGCTCAAGTGACTTTCGGTAGCAAATTTAACTTTTGTTGTCTAAGAGCATTCATTGAAATCACAACCTTTTTTTCCCCTGGCGATGCTTTTTGTTGCATAGTATAAAATTTTTATCAGATCATTGCCGCATTTAAGTGACTGCCACAACAGCAAAAACAAAAACAACGAAAACCCAAAATAGCAAATAAATTGTAAGCGACTAGCAATTTCAACAACAATAAACATCATTAAATACCACATTGCTGGCACGCTGAGAAGCCGAATGTCAGGCAGATATATGTATAGTAGGAAGGGAGCGCAGCAGCAGCAGCTCTATCAACCGCTTGCGTCGGAAATGGCACACAAATCTGCTCTAATGCCCGATTTTGTCACAAGCATTAACCTTGGCAACTTTTGCTTTATCTTTGTTGACCGTCGTTATCAGCTTGCCCCAGTCAGTCGACCAGACAAACGCGCTGCGGCTGAACGAGCGAGCCGATGTCTATCAAAGGTGTGGCAAGGGAGTAAGTAAGTGAAACGAGTGAAGGGAACAATCTACCCAAATGTGGCATAAAATGAAAGCAACAACAAACGACTATGCGGCAGCTAGCAAAAGTCAACTTTTTTTTGTTTGCCGCCTGCCTTATCAGCGGCGACAAATCTTGCGCGAGCAACGAACTAGCTCGGGGTGGTAATCTGACACCAGACGCGTAGGAAAATGTGCGTTTACTTTTCGGTCGCTGTTTTCTTTTTTTTTTGTTTTGCTACGGAAATGTGTTCACACCCGCTGCTGGCTTTTGGTTGAGGCTGCTACGCCGCTTCTTTGCTTGCCTTGCCCGGCATCTCTGTCGCTTAATCGGCTGGATTCAAAAGACCACAAAAGAAAAAATGTTTTGCAAAAAATGCCAATATCAGGCAATGTAGTAGTTGCTTTCGTCGTTGCGCGAAATCTGGCGATCGATCAACGAACCAACCGACCGACCGACCCACAAGCTACCCATGCAACGCTTTGCCATCGCCACCCATTATAGCCATTCTTTGCGCTAGCGGTCTACTTGAGCATACGCGCTGACGACCCTGCGAAGCGGCTTATCTGCATCTGATGGATGGATAGCTGTGACAGGGCGCATATCCTGCTTGCGTTCAGCTGCTGCGTTTATTTAAGATTGAATTGGTTGGCGCGTTTGTTTCTTTTAGTAAGGTGGTTGTGGTTATAACCACCACCACCCTATCGACCAGCGCTCTTGAGTAAGCGGTCATTTCGCCGCTGGTGTTTCAATATCGCTTCGGCGCGCGTACGTACTAACGGTCGAACGAGCCCAGTGTGGCTGAAGTGTTGCTGATGCTTTTGTAGCGATGTCATCAAGTTATATCGATGACATTGGCTTTGCTGGAGTAGATTTAAATTGGTGTCATGAGCGAGGCGGAGAGAATGTTTACTGTATGAGTGGCAGGAGTGGTACAGAGTTGTACTCAGGGACCGAACATAACAGTTATTGATGAAAACTGTCATTGAAAAATTCACTATGAAGGAAATGATCTACAATTAAGTGATACATGCCAATCGATTTCTTTTTTCACCGAGAATCAAATTTGAAAATAAATTTTTATTTGTAATTTTTATGCAAAATTAAAAAAATAACAATTAGTTTTGATTTTTATTTTATAAATAAAAAATAGCAATTGTTTTTGATTTTTATCTAAATAGTCTGTAAATAACAGTTTTTGTTTTTATTTTTATATTATATGTCTTAGATAATAGTTATTGAAGACTTGTATTTATAAAAGTCATCAATAAAAATCAGTAATTTTTCGCAATTAAGAATGTGTTGGAGAACCAAAGTTTATAAATAAAAGTCTTCAATAACGGTTATCTAAGATATAAAATTGAAAAATCAAAAATAACTGTTATTTGCAGATTATTTAAATAAAAATAAAAAAATTAGTTATTTTGGATTTATAAAATAAAAATCATAAGAACTGTTATTTAAGGAGAAATTAAATAAAAATCAAAAAATAATTGTTAAAGAGCGATTTTTTTTTAATAAAAGTTGTAATTGTTACGCTCTCTGGTTGTACTTAAAGTGAGATGAGTTTAACTTTTCTTTGCTAAGATTCATTACTAAAGTTAAGCACGATTTTTCTTCTGAAACGTTTAAGCTCAAAACAATTTTTTTGGAAAGTGCGTCAACAGCAAATTGGCTAAAGATAGGAGCACCAATATTTTGAAGAAACAAACTCATTGACTCTGAAAGATTTGTAGTTGTTTACTTTAAAGCCCAGATTTGTGATTTATGTTTCATTTTCACCAAGCCTTAATTGCGGTTTATGTCTATTGGAAAATGTAGATTATAGCTGAACCTACTTACTCGTACTAAGTACAAGCAAACTAAAGTCAAAAGCTAGATGTAAAAAATAAGCCCTGCCGATCACCCTGTGTTAAAATTCTTGGAACTTAACTCAGCTCATAACTGCGGTTAAGCTTTTGGTGGACATAAGCTATTAGGAGGTGATTCGATTTTTTTCTTTATTAAACTTGCCAATTAGAGTATTATCGATACTATTTTTACCAACAATTATTTGAGCCTGCGGAAGGTAGATTTTAGGGGTGGTTTAAGCAATGGTTTTCAGTAGCGCTTGAAGTAGGATGCATAGAAATCAGTTTTGTGAGACTTTAGCACCCTTTACAGCCCGTTTTGTGTTAGTTGTTTGGAAGGTCATTGGTGGTAACTGCAATTTCTCTTATCTTACCAAAAAAATTTAAACATCCTGGCTTTGCTCAAAATACCTCTTTTTTACTCTCGTTCCACTACAATCGTTATCGTTATCAATAGTGTAATTTATATTACATTTACATTGTAACTACAAATATCAGCCTGCTGAGATAATTGAGAAATATAACTAAACGCAAGATTTTTTGTGCAGAAATTCGCCCACAAGAAAAAATTCATTGTCACATACGATAAAATTTACAGTAAATTTTTGGGGTAATTATTGTTATTTAAGCCGAATGGGTTGGTGCGTTATGGGTTGTGCAACAAACTTGCATCAAAAAGTGAACTTCGTAAAAAAATGTCATATACGACAATTTTGAGCAAAGGGGTCGATGTTTATAGTGTTATCGACAGCATTTTTTTAAACATATTTATCGACTTGACATTGACTTAAATAAAGGTTAAGATAATCTTTCGGTTATTCGTTTTTCGCTTTCAAAAAATTTTTTGGAAACGCTTATCAACACTTACTGATATCGATATCTACTTACATATCCGTGTATTGATTGTTATCTAACGTAATATTTACATGTATATACATACATATACCGTCATCGCTTCCTTTGTCGATATTTTATCGACTTTCTATCGATACCATCGATTAATTAATCGGTATCATCGAGTTACTTATCGATGATATAGCTGAATCTGCTCATGCCGTTTATATATGTATATGTATTTATCATATTGAGTAGACATTTGTTTTAGTTTGGCAACGTACAATATAAAGTTATAAGCAAAGAAACATTTCACTCTATCCAAACCAAAAAGGTTTCCCTTCGGAAATTCCATGCGAGTTAAAGGGGATTTGAGAAACACAAGGATTTTGAAACTTGCAGTCAAATGACCTAATCTCGAAGCGACTTACTGCGTACTAAATTAAAAAGCGATTGTTTATTCAACTACATTACGGTTTTCAAACCCATTTTTCTATTTTTTTTTTGTTGGTGGTTTCCTCACAAAAGCCATTTTTATTAATAAATCAAATTTACAGCTTTGACAGAAGCGCCGGCAATAATTCAAGTTGAAGTTGTTTTTAAACAATTTTTCAAATACACTAATGAATTTGAGTAGAAATAGCGGCAACTCTGTGAAGCTGTCGGTGGCCCCCCTGTGCAGCTGTAACAATGCGCTACATGCAGTAAAGAAACATTTTACGATTCAACAAGTCAAAATAACAATAACGCTTTGGCAACAAAGTTAAAAAGCAAAAGAGGTACTCGAAGGGCGAAAAAACGCCGTCACCTTCCGCGCTCATACTTGTACATATGTACTTGTGTGTGTGTGTGTGTGTATGTATCTACTCTGTTTTTTTCCTTAGCGGTATAGATATAGTAGAATGTGATTTTGATTAATTAATTACCCATTGACAGTGTGCATACATACATACATACATTCGTATATGTTTATGAATATGTATGGAACTGCGCATGTTAAGGTGTATGTATGCCATGTGAAGTGTTAAAACTTTTGCTGTAAAAAAGTTGTGCCTTCAAAACAACTTTGTTGTGTTCAACTCTTTTTATTGTTGGCTGCTCTCCAACGCATGGCCAAGCCATAAACCATAGCCATAAAGTAGAATCACAAAAAAAAATATCAGAAGTGAAATAAAGTTTTAAAAAATAGCGGCTCAAAAGCGCTAATGGCTATAGCAGAACATTAATACTCAGGTGTTGAACTAATTTGACGCTTTTTATGTTTATCGATCAGCAATTTGGTTTTAGTCGTACAGGCAATCAGGGCATAAGCCAAGGCTTGTGCGTTCATTTGACAATTTAAATAATTTTTTTGTCTTCTAGCACTCTATATTTGCTTTGTTGTTGCATTGTATGCTCCGGCACGGTATGTTGTTACACCTGAAATTGCTATTTGATGATCTTGTTTTTATTTATTTGCTGTTGAATTGCCAGTTAATGGCGCTATAAATGTATTTGGTTAGAAATATATTCCCTGTTATGGTTTTGAGGACATAACATGGCGTGATTTTGCAGAATAAGCCAGCGAGTAATCATAAAGTTAAGTTATAAAACATGTAAAATTAGAGGTTTATGTTTTTAAGAAATGTTTGATATATTTGATTAAATAAGAACAGATTTGGGTATACAACTTTTTCTAAATTAGACTTAAAAATATTTGCTCTAATAGAGAAGAGATTAAAATTCATTCGACAATAAATTAATTGCAAGCTTTTTAATATAAATGTAAAAATTAATTGAAATACGCTTTTAGATTTCGCCCGGTCTTGCGA
>NW_016162755.1:39267-40883 GCF_001687245.7 Rhagoletis zephyria | reverse complement strand
AAAGAGTTTTGCATACAAGACATAGAGTTAGATACCTACCCTTTTTAGTAAATTCTTATGGTCTGATTATGGCAAATTAACGTAACTTACAGCTCTCTCTTAAAAATTCTGTTAAATAGGTGTTGCTTATAATTGAACAGCCGAGACTTAACGTAACTTAATGCCACGTCGAAATCTGTTTCACTTTGATTCTCTAAGTTTTACGTTCCGTTAAGTTAAGTTGCCATAATCAGGCTTTTAGTCTTTCCATGAGGATATAAAGAGGAAGTTCTTAAAAAGTAATACTTTTCCACAGTTTGAAGAAATATGTAAAACGAAGCAACTGAGAGGATCTTAAGTATAAGGTTGCTTCCTTGCGCAAAGAGAGAAACCGGCTTCTAATTAAAACTTTTGAAACTGAACTTCAAATTAAAAGTAACTTTAACATTAAATGTGTAGAATTCTTTGACTATTTAACCACTGAAAATGGAAATGATCTCATTAATGCTATTCAAAAATGCCATAAATATAAAATAATTTATTGGCTCCTGTGTACAATGATGTAGTACACTAGGGTGGTCCAAAAACAGTAAAGTCGGAATTGTAATGCTCTCACCACCTAGGATTGTTCTATATGAAAAAAAGTATACCCCTACTTTTTATACCCGAGCGCACTTGTGCACAAGGGTATTATAACTTTGTTCACATAACGGTTGTTTGTAACAGGCAAAACGAATCGAGATAGATATAGACAAATGTATACATAAATGTACAATGTCAGTAAATTGAGAAAAAAGAATTGTAAAACTGAATTTACATGAGGCGACTTTTTAGGCGGTTCAATATCGCCCAAGAAAACTCGCACGTGTAAATGGGGATTCAAAAATCGCTTGCCTCAAAGTAGACAGAAAGTCAACTTTTGCAGGCGATTATCGCCTCCCAAAGAATCGCCTCATCTAAATTCAGCTTAAGTTATAGGCAAAACCGATTCCAATATTCAAATTTGCTGTTATTAAACTGAAAGATATTTTCGAGATAACTAACAACACTCGACAAAAAACGCCAGCCTTCGTTTTTTAAATAATTTAATTGCAACTGGTACGTAACGACCGGCGAAATGCCCATAAAACTATTGATATTCTTGTTGTATTAATTTCTTGGGCATATCAAACATTATTTGAAACATTTCAACTACAATTCAATTATTTCCTTCCTACTTTTTACAGTGCTGTTTAAGCAAGTTCCAACGTTATGTAAAAGCCTTAGAAAATCATAAAAAATCACCTATTAAGCTGGCATTTAAGGGAAACTATTTTATATATATATAAGGAAAATTTGAAAGTTAGGGGGGCGCTCGAGCACCCCCCCCCTGCCCCTACCTGGCTACGCCCATAGCTATGTACATCCCGTAAACTCTTGTTGCTTATTTATTTTCCTTATTCAACCAACTACTATCAAGTGCAGCTGATTCGCCGCTATTTAAACTCGACAGCGTGGTTGTTGTTGTCAATTATATACATCCATTTGCTTATTTTTGCTTTTTTGTATAGTTTCAGGCAGGCTCTTCCTAAACTATGTATTTGTCAATGTTATGGTGGCTTATTAACATTTTATTTTTAATATTTTTATTGAGCTTT
>NW_016162755.1:36163-39242 GCF_001687245.7 Rhagoletis zephyria | reverse complement strand
ATCGAACCTGCGAATTCGATGTTCAAAGTCAGAAGCGTTAACCACTGAGCTATGTACATCAGGTAAACTCTTGTTGCTAATTTATTTTCCTTATTCAACCAACTACTATCAAGTGCAGCTGATTTGCCGCTATTTAAACTCGACAGCGTGGTTGTTGTTGTCAATTCTATACATCCATTTGCTTATTTGCTTTTTTGTATAGTTTCAGGCAGGCTCTTCCTAAACTATGTATTTGTCAATGTTATTGTGGCTTGTTAACATTTTATTTTTAATATTTTTATTGAGCTTTGTACCACGATTGTTTATTAGGAAAAATTGAAAAAGCAACAAAGTCTAAGCGGTAGAAGTTATAGCACTATTTCGGAGATCACCACATCTCCTCATCAGACTTTTTTTTTCTAGACTTCAGCAGGGATCGAACCTGCGAATTCGATGTTCAAAGTCAGAAGCGTTAACCACTGAGCTATGTACATCCCGTAAACTCTTGTTGCTAATTCATTTTCCTTATTCAACCAACTACTATCAAGTGCAGCTGATTTGCCGCTATTTAAACTCGACAGCGTGGTTGTTGTTGTCAATTCTATACATCCATTTGCTTATTTGCTTTTTTGTATAGTTTCAGGCAGGCTCTTCCTAAACTATGTATTTGTCAATGTTAATGTGGCTTATTAACATTTTATTTTTAATATTTTTATTGAGCTTTGTACCACAATGGTTTATTAGGAAAAATTGAAAAAGCAACAAAGTCTAATCGGTAGAAGTTATATCTGTCTTTGAAACTGTATTGGAAAAAAGTTGTATATGTATAAATGGCTTGCTTTCACGTGTTATCGCATAACTCAAGAACGGCTCAGCATATTTGCTTCGTTTTGTATTTAATTTTGTGTATTTTCGTTTGTAGAAGGTTTGTAATCAGAAAATTGAAAAAATGCTTTTCCAGATATCTGCAATATCAGAAAAAAACAGTTATAAATAAGCCGCAATAATGCTATTTCACTGAGAATGTATGAAAAAAACTAATTCAAAAAAAATTTCGTTAGGGTTGCTACTATTCGAAAAAAATTTTATATGTAAAAATGGCTTGCTTTCGTGTGTTATCGCATAACCCAAGAGCGGCTCAAGGGATTTGCTTCGCTTTTATTTCATTTTGTGTCTTTCTATAGAATGATTGTAAAGAAAAATTGAAAAACTGATGTTGCCACATATTTCAAATTTAAAAATAAATAAATTTACATAAGCCGCAATAATGTTCTTTACTGAGAATGTATAAACCAATTTAATAAAAATAAATAAATTTGAATAGGGTTGCCATCTCTCAAAAAAAAAATCTTTACATATAAAAATGAATTGCAGTTCGTGTGTTAGTTTGTTGTCGCATAACTCAAGAACGGCTCACCGGATTTTCTTCGTTTTGATTTCATTTCGTTTCTCTCTGTCTGTAGAANGTGGAGAAGATTTGTAAAAAAAAAATTTAAAGACCGGTATTGCCAGACATCTGAAATATCAAAAAAATATGAAATGTCATACGACCAGCGATAAGAAATAGTAAAACCACGCTGCGACTCAAGAGCGAACTTATGCGTCACTTTGCCAAATGACTGATATGGGTACCGTTAACTTTTCTTATAAATCTATCGATGTCTTAATTATCTCTTTTCTTTCCAAATCTATAACTATATATATATATATATATTCTTATCTTCTGCTCCAATAACTTTAATCGTATATATGTCTGTAGTTTTGTGAATGGTTAAAGCAAATTTTCTGTTTTAAAACTAAGTATTCACATGCACTGTAATTTAATACCCCTGGTTGTTGTTGGTCGAGCCGTTTCGGAGGAGCTGACCACAAACACCGTGACATGAGATTTTATTCGAATGGTGGCAACGCTATGTATTTTTTGTTTGTTTTAGATGTTTTCGTGCATTCGCAGTGGAATAGAACTATCGTAGCTTATTTAAATTAAATTATTTCTGATACAGCAATACATTTACATATATAAAGATTTTATCGAATGGTGGCAACCCTATACAAATTTTTTTCTATATTAAATTTTTTATGCATTCTCAGTGAACTATAGCTGTTGCGGCTTTTTAAATTTCATATTTTTTTGATATTTCGGATATCTGGCAACACCGGTTTTTAAATTTTTGTTTACAAACCTTCTACATACAGAGAGTCTTGAGTTATGCGAAACAAACTAACACACGAACTGCAATTCATTTTTATATGTGAAGATTTTTTTGAGAGGGGGCAACCCTATTCAAATTTATTTATTTTTATTAAATTGGTTTATACATTCTCAGTAAAGCACATTATTGCGGCTTATGTAAATTTATTTATTTTTTAATTTGAAATATGTGCAACATCAGTTTTCCAATTTTTCTTTACAATGATTCTCATCGAAAGACACAAAATGAAATAAAAGTGAAGCAAATCTCTCGATCCGTTCTTGAGTTATGCGATAACACCCGAAAGCAAGCCATTTTTACATATAAATTTTTTTTCGAATAGTAGCAACCCTAACGATTTTTTTTTAATTAGTTTTTTTCATACATTCTCAGTGAAAAAGCATTATTGCGGCTTATTTATAACTTTTTTTTCTGATATTGCAGATATCTGGAACAGCATTTTTCCAATTTTCTCTTTAAAAACCTTCTACAGACGGAAAGACACAAAATTAAATATAAAACGAAGCAAATTGTTGAGCCGTTCTTGAGTTATGCGATAACAATGAAAGCAAGCCATTTATACATATACAACTTTTTCCAATGGCGGCAACCCTACACAAATTTTTTTCTGAATTGATTTCTTTTATAAATTCTCAGTGAAATAGCATTATTGCGGCTCATTTATAATTAATTTTTTTCTGATATTGCAGATATCTGGCAACACAATTTTTCCAATTTTCTCCTTAAAAACCTTCTATAGATAGAAAGACACAAAACGAAATAAAAACGAAGCAAATTATTTTTTTTTCTGATGTTGCAGATATCTGGCGACATAATTTTTCCAATTTTCGCCTTACAAACCTTCTACAGACAGGAAAACACAAAATGAAATAAAAACCATGCAAATC
>NW_016162755.1:11240-31728 GCF_001687245.7 Rhagoletis zephyria | reverse complement strand
TGGTTTGGTCCAATACCCAGCCGAGTGCTGTACAGTGTAATTATATGGGAATGCATAAAAAAATTAATATAGAAAAAAATTTGGATAGGGTTGCCACCAGTCGCTAAAATCTTTATATATTGTATTTCTGTATCAAAAGAAAAATATTTAAATAAGCCGCAATAATGCTATTTCACTGCGAATGTGTTTTTGGGTGTTAAAACGCCCCCGTGGGTCCACCACTGACTAACATGTAGTTTAGCACCCAAAACCCTCCCCCAGCCTCCGCTGGATGCACCGCGGCCCGAGGAACATGGCGTAAAGTATTTTTCATAGCGCTAAGTTAAGAAGGCGTGGAACCTCCAATAAAAACCAAATTTTTCATACTGCATATCTGTGGAAGTGTTCATGGTAGAGTACTGGAGCTTGATAGGGATATATACGAAATCGCATACTCTTGGAGAATAATTGGAGCTATTGGAAAGGGGGCGACTCCCATACGGAATTAATCGCATACTCATTAAAAAAGTGATGTTATTGGAAAGGGGCGTGGAACCTCTCATACAAATCGAGTTTTAAATACTGCTTATTTCTGAATGTGTTCATTGTAGTCAAGTACTCTACTGTACTCAAATAAACCGATTTTTTCATACTGCACATCTCTGGAAGTGTTCGTGGTTGAGCACTCGAACATATAGTAGTATAGAGATATACGAAATCAATTGCATACTCTTAGAGGAAATTGGGGATATTTAAGAAGGGGGCGCGACATCTTCCAAAAGGTACTGAAACTATTACCTCTCTTTGGATGTATATACATATAATACTTCTGTTCGTGTGTTTGTGAGCGAATCGATTTTAACGAATTTTTTTTGTGTGATTAATGTCTCTTCGTAGTTGTTCAGATTCCCAGTTTGACCTGCCAGGTGGCGCTGGAGTCGTGTTATTGTTAGAAATCTTAGTTTTGATCGATCTGGCTTATATTCGAGATACTTATGTATTCGTAACGCCCAAGGGCAATACTATTGCAAAAAACAGCCGCCGGGTGACGCTGGGGTCGAGTTGTTACCAAAATTCGTCAAGTGAGAAAAAGTGCCGTGAATGTCCGATTACATCGACGTGCTGTATCACCGAGTATGCCGAGCTCCCGGGTGTTCCGATTGGCCCAATGAACTTGATTTGCGAGCTTTATTCGGATACACCAGGATTGAGTTGCGCAGGGGTCAATCACAAATGACCAGCATTAAATCTACCATCAGAACCATTACGCTCCTTGATAAGAGCTTTAAGCTATTTCGACTGAAATAAGTCTGTGTATGTTGGATTTTTGTAGAACAACGATACTCACCATTTTTTAAATTGCCACCAACTATACCATACAGTTTGAAGGGCAGATTCACCATCGAACCGGATCATTGTTGCTGCCAGGGAGTGAATGGGAAAAAGTTCTTCAAATTTATTTCGTTGTTCGATTAACCGTGCTGTGAAACGTCAGATCTTTGGAGAATTTCAAGAACTTCTTCACGAACATACATAGGTTATTAAAGACGACGATGGAAATATGCCTTCTGGCAACCACCAAACCGTAATATTAGCAGATAAATGTATCACTGGAAATCGTGAACGTAAATTGTTAGTGAAAATGTTGGACCGAAATATTTCAGTAAAAAAAATGTATTATGGGCGGAACGAAGTTTGCCGGGTCTGCAAGTACAGAATATAAATTCAAGGCCGTATTTAAAAAAGGTTGCCTAACTTCGACAATTTATATGAGATTTCAATAAATGAGCTATCAGTTTATTTAAAAATAGTTTTAATTTTAGATAGTACCTGATAAAAGATCCCAAAAAGCCAAGTCCGACAATAGATTATTATATACAGTTTTAAAGACCTCTATATCCTCTTCTCATATCGTATTCGATCTTAGAAATCGAATCAAAAATAGTCCTTCGAAAACTCATAAATCTACAAAATCATATTTTCTGTCTTAAATCGACAGGTCGCGATCTTTCTATTAAAAGCGAATAAAATTAGGGGGTAGGGTCTTGCAATTACCGAAAAAGCATCTTCGATGCCCACCCTAATACTCATACATACATATATACATGGTTTATTTCGATGTTTTTTTTCTGAGACAAATATGGTTCTATTTATATTATAAATCTATATATTATTTTAACACAAGACGCTTATTCCCCGCGATCCACAAATCGCACAGGACAAATTATACATCAAATTAAAGATTCATTGAACCATTTCCGAAATATCTGCGTCGAAAATTTTAAAATTTTTGCGTTGAGCTAAGCGTTGCTGCGCTCATTTCGATATGCAGCATCTCATCGGGACATTAGATAATGAAACAGTATTTCGATTATTCGCTTTCGTCCCTGTTTTTGTTTCATATCGAGCAAAGCATTGCTACGTTTGTGCGAATGTAGGCAGCGGAAGACCTGCAAAACAAAAATGTTGCTTTTGGCTGTTCGTAATAGGTTAAATGGCAGTCCTAGTTGTAATCGCAGCAAATATGACTCAATTCCGATTGTAGTTTTAACTAAAGCTGTCCATAACTGGGGGTACTAATTAAAATCGACTTTGGCATCGCCAATTACACTATAATATTCAGGTGTGGGTTTTACCCAAAATGTAGCAAGACACCAATTGACCTACAAATTTTGTTGAAAGAATACCGCGGGTAATATGGAAAACGCAAAAAGGCTGCGTAGAGTGGACATTGTGAAGGTGTTGGAAGAGGCTGCTGCACAGTTTGATTCAGAGGCAACAATCATTCAGCTGCGCCCTATATGTGACGAGGTTGTCGCTAGGCTGAATGATGCAGCACATCATGAACGTGAACGGGCTATTGAGGATGCCAGTGATGCAGGGGCAAGTGTACTAAACGGGCCAGTGCGAAAAATTTGCGAAGAAGAAGAAGATATTGATAGGCAACTGGAGGTGCTCCGTAAAAAGCGAGAGCTGTTGCAGTTGCAGCGCGAGCTGCAAACACTGGAGAGTCGGCGTTTTGACTTCAACGCTTTTTGAGGCCATGGTTAGCCAGTTCAGTGGCAAGGACACATATGACATTTTAAAATGGTTTGATGATTTGGAGGATGCGTTTGCTCTGTTTAATTGCAGCGAGCGTGATAAGTTTGTGGGAGTGCGGCGACTGTTGACAGGAACGGCTCGTGTATTTCTGCGTACGATTCAGGCTAACACGTATACCGAACTGAAAGAGGAACTAATCACTGAGTTATAGCAAACGTTTTCCATTCTGGAAGTATACCAGCAGTTTAAGGCGCGCGTATTGCAGCGGGGCGAGTCAGTTAAGCATTATGTCTTGGTCATGGTTGAGATCGCTAGTCGTGCAAAGTCGCACAAATAGATGCTGTCGCCGCCATCATCGATGGTTTAAATGACCGCTCATCGAACGTAATGCTACTGATGAGTGCGCGTACTATACCGTAGCTAAAGGAAGCCCTTAAGAGATATGAGAGCAAGAAACGGGCTTCACCAGCAACATTAAGCCGTGCCAGCGGTCCCACAGAGTCAATCAAAGGTTCCAGCGGTGATGTAAAGCGAAGTATAGAGTAGGCCAAAGGCAAAGATTTAACAACAGTGAGATGTTATAATTGCCTTCAGTTTGGTCACTACCAGAGTCGTGCCATGAATGTCCAAGAAGGATGCTGAAGGGAACCAAGGCAGTTGCTCAAGTACAAGCTGACATCTGGAATTCGTTAGCGGATGATGCTGAGGTACAATGTCTGGCCAAGCAGTTGTCGGAGCAAAATTTGGTGAGTGTTGCCTTCAGTAAACAAAATAAGTGCATTATTGTGAGTTCTGTTGCTTTAGTTGATACGGACAGGCCAATTAGTTTTGCAAAGCGGTTTATAGTGCCATTTGATGTGGCCGACACAAAGCCAGCAGCATACAGAGGTGTTTGAAACGGGAAAATAAGTACGTTCGGTATTTTATTATGTAAATTGTTTTTAAAGAGCATGAGATAATGCATAATTTTGATGTTTAGCCAGATAACGAAGCGTTACTGCCAGTATTGATTGGACGTGACCTGCTGAAGGAAATGTAAATACATTTATGCCAAATTAAACAAGAGAAAGATAAAAGCAACAAAGTTTCATAGCTGAAACAAATAAACAAATGCCCGAAGCAACCTTTATTATTGCACTTGAATTTTTTTAATCATTTAAAGGGTCCAGTTGTTAGAAGCATAGCGATGCCTGCTGTTGAATTAGATAGAGGTAACGAGTGTGGGATCAACTATTCTGTGTACCGGGATAAACTAAATAATGGTGTAGATGGTTCTATGGAATCAGTTAATGTGGATGATTATAATGTAAATACTGCTGGGGTATATGAAAGGGCTCTTGAGTTAGATATTAATCCAAGGTTAGGAAGAGCAGATGCCGTTGCTCTGAAGTTAATTCTTAAGAAGGAATACTTGCTTAATTTTCGCTTCAATTGTGAAATGAAGATAAATTTATTAAATGATGTGCCCGTGTATAGTTATCCTCAATGATTATCATATAGGGAGAAACAGGAGGTGCAGAGAGCAATAGACAATTTATTTGGTAGAGGAATTTTTCGAGCAAGCGAGTCCTCTTATGCATTACCATTTCTTGTGTAAGGAAGAAAAATGGTGAATTTCGAATGTGTGTTGACTATCGCGCGTTAAATAAAATAACCATAAGGGATCATTTTCCGCTGCCCTCTATTATTGAGCGTGTATGATCCCAAGCGCGAGACCGAGTTGCACACTGATGCCAGTTCTCATGGGTTTGGTGCTGTGCTGTTGCAGAAGAAGTTAGATGGGAAGTTTCATCGAGTGTCATATTTTTCCAAATATACGTCACAAGCTGAGTCGAAATACCACAGTCTTGATCTGGAGACATTGGCAATTGTATATGCTTTGCAAAGGTTTAGGATGTTTTTGGTGGGCTTACATTTCACTGTTGTAACCGATTGCAACTCCCTGACATTAGCACTAAATAAGAAGATGATAATCCTCGCAATGCATGGTGGGCTCTGGAATTTGAGAATTTCGACTACGTACGTCACCGAAAAGGTGAGCAGATGGCCCATGTGGATGCACTGAGTTGAGCACAGCCCATGTGCCTTATTGATGGTAGCGATCTTGATTTGAATATCCAAATATCGCAGTCACGAGATTAAGAGATCCGGGCGTTAAGGGATGGGTTAGAAAGAAGGCTTTGAATTTAATAACGGGTTGGTGTTTCGAATAAATGCAAAAGGAAGAATGCAGTTATACGTGCCAGCGGAATGGGAAGATAGCGGGATGAGGAATGTACACGAAAATTATGGTCACGTTGGCATTGATAAGTGTGCCAAGCAGATTCAAAAGCATTATTGGTTTCCCCATATGCGGGAAAAGTTAGGCCGGTTTATTGAAAATTGTCTGAAGCGTATATATTATTCATCGTTGTCCAGGTCGAATGAACGAAATTTGTATAACATGGGCAAGGTGCTCGAACCTTTCCATACATTATATATTGACCATTTTGGCCCTTTGCCATCACTGAAATCAAAACGTAAGCATATATTAGTGGTAGTGGACGCATTTACTAAGTTCATAAGTATTTCGACTCATTAAAATTATAAGCCGTAAACGGCACTAGTACTAAGGAGACGTGGTGTGTTTGAGAAAATATGTTGAGGTATACAGCCGTCCAAGACGCATCATTAGCTATCGGGGTACCTGTTTTGTATCTGAGGAATTCAAGAGATATATGACTGAGTCGAATATATGTCATGTGTTAGTGTCAGTTGCTTCTCCCCAATCAAATGGTCAAGTGGAGCGAACAAACAGGGTCATCAAGGCCATGCTAGCAAAGTTGACTGAACAAGTTGAGCACAGTGATTGGGTACAGAAATTGGCCCGGGTTGAATTCGCAGTGAATAATACGGTTCACTGCACTACGAAGCAAACACCAAGTAGGATGCTGTTTGGTATTGAGTAGCGGGGTCACTTAGTTGACGAGTTAACAAAGTATTTGCATGATGTATACACGGGTGCCGATGGTGCAGATATTAATGATATCCGATCAAGTGCTCAAGCGGCCATTCAGAAATCACAGCAGTATAATGTGAGTTATTTAAATCGCCATCATAAGCCAGCGAGACAATTTGAGGAAGGGGACTTGGTGGTGATTAAAAACGTAGATACCACAGCGGGCACGAATAAGAAATTTATTATTAAGTATAGAGGTCCTTATGTAGTAAAAACAAAGTTACGGCATGCCCGCTATGCAATTACCGATGTTGAGAATTGTCAATTAACACAGAGGCCTTATGAGAATGTGATCCAGTCGAATGAAGATGTGGCTCAGACAAAGGCTGGACACAAAGCAGAGGGACCTTGAAGGCAACACAAGTGAATGTGAAGATTAATGTACTGATTATAAATATCTAGATATGTAAGTTTGTTCTCAATCGTGGCCGATTGTTGGTCAGATTGGCCGAACTGTAATGTTTATCTAATTACTATCAGAGGTGGCAACCCGGTTCGTAACTGGCCGTCTCCACAGGATAAAATTTATTGCTGCCCAGCTGTCATTTTGGTCGCTAGATATAATTTATATCAGTGGCAATATTTGTGTGGTCTTTTTATATCTTGACATAAGCATTTGTAAGATAGCTTCGAAAACGTATTTTTGCCGGATTTAATCGCTTAAAAAATTTTGAAGATAGGCCATTTTATATCCAAATACATAATTACAAATATTTTAACAGGAAACAGCTCAATTTTTGCTTTTATATTAAAATAATAATGCTGTTGCAGCCACGATGTTTTCGTGCAAATGAAAATTTAGCTGCCAAACTAACAAATTGCCGGCAATAGATGGCAAGATATAAGCTCTGATATATATTGCTCTCGAAGAGCAATGAGCGGTCTCCATTGGAAAATAATATTCTGACATATTTATCAAGATATAAACTTGATCCTGTGGAGACGGGCAGTAATAGACGAAATGGCAGTCCTAGTTGTAATCGCAGCAAATATAACTCACTTCGCATTGTACTTTTTACTAAAGATGTCGGAACCTCAAGGTACTAATTAAAATCGACTTTAAATAAAGGCATCGCGAAGTACACTATAAACGAGACAAATATGGTTCTGTATGTATTATAAATCTAGAACATGTAGCTATATGTGGCGTACCAACTTAGCTAAATTCTAAAATTATCATTTTCATAATTTTGCGACTTTACATTTGAATTGTAATAACTTTAACTTGTGTGCTATAATGTTCGCTGTACAACACTAAATCATTACATTTATTTCATGACAAAAAGTCATATATCTAAAAAAAAATATGAAAGTCATACATCTAACGTATTTGTGTGCCAATTTGTCTGCTTTTTTAAATACATATATACTGGCTATGTAGCAGAAAAATGTTTGCGTAAAATGGTCTTGCTAGGTGGCACAAGGGGCGGGATATTTAGAAAAACCTTGTTTATGGTCCGATTTGGTTCGAATTTGGCGTATGTAGTTGAAACATAATAAGTCACAGATTCCAAATAATTGTCCCTTGGCGCTGAAGTCAAAATATAAAGTATGTTTGACATCAAATGTATGTTCTGTTTGCGTTAAAAATTCATTTAAAAGCAATATTAAATAAAATATAACGATGAAAATTTGTGTCACGTCACATAACATTTCACACTTGGGGTTGTAAAAGAAAACTTAAACAAGTTGCATCAATTAAAAAAAAATCTAAAAACAACTACATAGAATTACTCCAAATCATATAAGAACATGTTTCATGAAAATAGCCATCCATAATTCGCAGAGTTTTGCGATTTTTTAAGAGAAGAAAAAATAAACTGTAATTTTTGTCACGTAACGTCACTCTCTTTAATTGCGTATATTAAAGGAACATGCGGTTCGATTGTTTTAATTATTTGGTTAAATATAGACTTAGTTATGTGCTACACAAGGAACCAGAAAAATTAAAAGAAAACAAATGTTTTTTCCTCTTTTGTATCTCATTGAAACGTACGACTGTCACGTATGTGACGTATGGAAATACCCATATGTGTATACTAAATGGTTCCATTTGAAAATACAATATTAACTATTAACTAATAGCCAAATATAAATTTACTTTAGTAAGTATAGTGGAGTACTAAACTTTTATTTTATTGACTTCTATTCATACAAATAGAAGAATATTAACAGGAAATATGACACTATGTGAAGTAAATACATTACAGTAGATAATTTCAGGAGTTAAAAGCCCTTCCAAGAGGACTTCCACTCTACATACCTTTCTTTTTTGTATGGAGTGGCAAAAATTGAAGGGCCTCTTCTTTCGTTACCCATGGAAGGCCAGAAGGGTTTTTATAGGACGTACTGCAAAGGCCTTTGGGAGGAGTTCTTTTAAAGTTGCTTCTTTAATTTACAAATAATCATACATCTTTGAAATATTTGCTTAAGCTTTATATAAAGTGTGTTATTGCAATTTAAAATGTTTATTGAAATTCATTTGTGATGCTAAATAATATAAATTTATGCATTTGCGTAAATTGTAAATGGATAAGCCTTTTTGGCCGCAAGCAAGGAAGCACTTTTTGCAACCCTTCTTGGGTCTTAGAATGGCTTTACTTACGAAGGCCTACCTAAATGCAGAGTTAAGTCGCGTAAAAACTTTCAAACTTGATTTCCCAAAATTTTCATTTTGACACATTTATATTTCTGGCATGCGGGGACGATATGTACTTACCCTGCAAACCAAAGTTCCCGAAATCTTAAAAAAAACTTTAGGAGTATCTCATTTCTGTATCGATTTTTTTTACGAATCTTCAAAGAAAATTATATGAAGTGGTTGATACGAGCTCGTTAAGAAATTTCTGTTCGAAAGATAAAGAAAATTCTGAAAAAATTCTTCACGTAGCAGGATTTTTTTCATATCTCTACCGATTCGGATGGGATCTTTACGAATTCCTTAAAATTTTTCAAAAACTCAGAAAACTCTGAAAAAATGGTTCGCAGGGTACCGATTGGTTTTACAAAAATTATTTAATTGTCGGCCGCTGTGGTGTAGTGGTAAGCAGTACGCGCTTCCACTCCGCAACGCCTGGGTTCAAACCCTGGTGAAAGCAACATCGCAAAAAATATAGAAAAAAAAGTTTTTTCTTAGCAGCGGTCGTCCCTGGGCAGGAAATAGTAAACCTCCGAGTGTATGTCTGCCACGAAAAAAGCTTTTCATAATAATAGAATCGCCATTCGGAGTCGGCGTAATACTGTAGGCCCCTCTGCTTTGTGTGATAACATCAAGGCGCACGCCACAAATCGGAGGAGAAGCTCGGCCAAACACTAACATATGTGTAAGCGTCAATCTATTATTATTATTATTATTATTTAAAACGCAGACGTCTATCTTGCTCAGCAAACCGGTTAATCGTTTCTGCAATTATTTCTCATTGATTCTCAAAGGCCCGTTTTCACCATCTCCGGTTAGCACTACTCCCCGGTTAAACATCGTTACCGACGTTACTGACTCCATTAATTTAACATTGTGTCGGTAACGTAGGTGACAATGTTTAACTGTATAATAATGTTAACCAGGGATGGTGAAAAGGCCCTAAAACAAGTTTTCGATGTATGCTTAAAATGCATAAACCTAAAGGTAATTTTTATAAGAACTTAAACTGGAAATTTATTAAAACTAGTAGTAACCCCCGGAATTCGGGTGGATGCAGTAAAAAAATGTGTACTAGTATTAAGAATTTAAATTTAAGTGTATAATAAAACGTGATATTCATGAATATACTTCAAGATCAAGATGTATTTAAAGAACTTCGTTAAAGACAACTATTGATCTGGTACTGCTAGAGACCTGATAACCCAGGATAATTTTTAAGTTCTTAAAGGACCTTACTCCACTCAAAGCTTCGTACAGTGGGCTGTGAGAAAACAGTCATCTTTAAGGTATAGTCCAACCTTTCACAATATCTGTCCAAGGACTTTGTTAGTCGTAATCTGAAACGCTATAATCCCTGAAAATTGGCGCCTTTTATGGTGAAACGCATTTAGTATCACACTTTTAAACTAAAGCTTTCTTAACCCTTTCAGTACAAAAATTGAACCACTGATTCTAAAAATTTTAAAATATGTATATGTACCGGCTGAATTTGAATCGTTCATATCACAAATCACATCAACAAATTTGTAAAGCTCCTCGCTTTGCCGTCACTCAGGGTCCTTTATAATGGTCAATGATATATTAGGTGTTTAAAAATGAAAGTAATCTTAACTATTTTTATTTTTTGCTTTCGTGAAATATATTTCAAAACTGTGAATAATACCTAATACCTTTTCCGAATTTCAATTCCACGGAAAACTGGCTAATATTTTTCAATAGATTATATTGCTCACTATCGAATTTTCTGCCACTTTTTACTTTTGTGAGAAACACGGTCAACTGCAACTGCAGCTTGCACTTTAATTTGACATATAGCTCAATTCTGCGGCCGCTACAGATCGCCCTAACTAAGTCGTATGACTTAAATATATGTATATAATCGTAAATATTCCTGCAGCTAAATTTAGAGACAGTCTGGCAAAGCGCTAGTTCCGCCCTACAAATTACAGAACTGTCCCTGAACTACTGCAAAAGGGATGCAGAGCTGGACGGTTGAAACTCACATATTGCTGGTTGCGCTGTGATCAATGTATTTTTTCGATTTTCCTAGACCCTAAAACCAGTGATGGGCAAAATTGTATTTACTAAGTATTAAGTACTAAGTACAAAAGTATTTAGTTATTTTGTGTTGTTGTAAATACCAAAGTACTATTTACTTAGGTATTTAGGAGCTGCTAAATACCCAAGTACTATTTACTTAGGTATTTAGGTGGTGCTAAATACTCAAGTAAAAAGTATTTAGGTATTTAGGAGCTATTAGATATTAAAGTAAGAAAAACTTGAGTATTTAGGAGCTGCTAGATACCAAAGTACAAAAAACGAAAGTATTTAGCAGGCGCTAAATACTCTGGTCCAAAGTACTCAGGTACCTTGGGGATGCAAAATACTTTCACTAAAGTACCAAGGTATTTAGTCGATGGCTAAATACTTTCAAACTAAATACTGTATAGTTTAGGAGAAATTTAGAGAATTGACACCTCACCTTAAACTCACCTCAACTTACTTTACCACAATTCACTTCACCTCTCCTCAAATCCACTCACCACACTTTAATTTGGGATCTATTTGGGGATTTTAGAGATTCTTCAGACTAAATCAGAATTTTCGAGACTATTTCGGGGTTTTCGGGAATATTTCGGGATTTTCGAAGCTATTTCGTAATTCTTTAGGGATTCCCGGAAACTTTGTTTGAGATTTTGGGATTCTCGGAACTAATATCGGGATTTTCTAGACTACGTCGGGACTATTTACGGATTTTTGGGACTTATTTCGGACTTTCGGGTCTGCTTCGAGTTTTTTGGGACTTTCGAGATTCTCGGAACTAAAATCCGTATTTTGGGGACTAATTTCGGGATTTTTGTGACTTTCGGGATTTTTGGGACTCCGGGACTGTTTTTGGATTTTTGGAACTCATTTTGAATTTTTGGGACTTTCGATACTATTTAGGGATTGTCGGGAGTAATTTCGGTATTTTTGGGTCTTGCGGGTCTATTTCCAGATTTTTGGGACTTTCGGGACTATTTCGGGTTTCTCGGGAATAATTTCAGATTTTCGAGTGTATTTCCAGATTTTTGGGACTATTGGGACTTTGTTTTGGATTTTTGGGACTTTTGGGATTTTTGGGATTAATTTAGGAACTATGGGACTTTCCAAACTATTTAAGGATTTTTGGGACTATCGGGACTATTTCGTAATTGTCGGAACAGATTTCGGTATTTTTGGGACTAATTTTGGAATTTTTGGGGCTTTCGGGAGCATATCGATTTTTTGGGTCTTTTTTGGATTTTTGAGACTTTCAAGACCATTTCAGGGTTTTCAGGAGTATTTCGGGATTTTTTGAACTAATTTCGGATTTTTGGGACTTTCTTCATTCTTGGGATTAATTTAGGACTTTTGGGATTTTGAGAACTAATTCGGGACTTTTGGGACCTATTTCCGGATTTCTGGGACTTTCGGGACTATTTCTCCATTTGTGGACTTTCGGGACCATTTCGAGATTTTTGGGACTTATTTAGGAATTTTGGTACTTTAAGAACTAATTCAGGATTTTTGAGACGTATTTCGGATATTTGGGACTATTTCGGGATGCTCGGAACTATTTTCGGGATTTTTGGGGCTTTCGGGAGTATTTCGATTTTTTTGGGACTAATTTTGGATTTTTGGAACTTTCGGGATCATTTCGGGATTTTCAGGAGTATTTCGAGATTTTTGGAAATAATTTCGGATTTTTGGGACTATTTCTCCATTTGTGGGACTTTCGGGACCATTGCGAGATTTTTGGGAATTATTTAGGAATTTTGGGACTTTGGGAACTAATTCGGGATTTTTGGGACTTATTAGGGATTTTTGGGACTTTCGGGACTATTTCGGGGTTCTTGGATCTATTTTCGGGATTTTGGGTCTTTCGGGAGTATTTCGATTTTTTTGGGGCTAATTTTGAATTTTTGGGACTTTCGATACTATTTAGGGATTGTCGGAACTATTTTCGGATTTTTGGGACTAATTTTGGATTTTCGGGACTATTTCCAGATTTTTGGGACCTATTTCGGATTTATGGGGTTTTCGGGATTCTCTGGAATAATTTCGGGATTTTTAGGACCTTCGGGAGTATTTCGGGATATCCGGGACCTATATCGGTATGTATTTTGAATGACTTCATAATGATTGTGGAACCAAGGAGCGTTTCCTAGGTTGCATGAGAGTTAGGAAGCGGGGGTGCGCAAATAATGGCTAGCGAACAAATGGTAATTGCAATGCGCGAAATATATGTTTGTCCGTATGTGATGCGAGAATTTAGAGGAACTATGTACTAGCAAATATCAGCGAACTCCAATATACCAAAACGAAGAAATGAAAAAACGGCCCGAAAGTCCCAAAAATTCCGAAATACAGCCAAAAATCCCAAAAACACCGAAATTACTCCCGACAATCTCGAAATACACCCGAAAGTTCCAGAAATCTTAAATAAGTCCCAAAAATCTGGAAATAGTCTCGAAAGTCCCAAAAATACCCAAATTACTCCCTTTAATCCCGAAATAGTCCCGAGAGTCCCAAAAATCCCTAAATAACCCCGAAAGTCCCAACAGTCCCGATATTAGTTCCGAGAATCCCGAAATAGTCCCGAAAGTCCCAAAAATCCAAAAATAGGTCCCAAAAATCCCAAATTAGTTCTCAAAATCCCAAAATTCCTAAATTAATCCCAAGAATGGAGAAATAGTCCCGAAAGTCCCAAAAATCCGAAATTAGTCCCAAAAATCCCGAAATACTCCTGAAAATCCCAAAAGTCCCGAAATCAGTTCCGAGAATCCCGAAATAGGCCCGAAAGTCCCAAAAATCCGAAAATAGGTCCCAAAAATCCCGAATTAACTCTCAAAATCCCAAAATTCCTAATTAATCCCAAGAATGGAGAAATAGTCCCGAAAGTCCCAAAAATCCGAAATTAGTTCCAAAAGTCCCGAAATACTCCTGAAAACCCTGAAATGGTTCCGAAAGTCTCAAAAATCCAAAAAGACCCAAAAAAAACCGATATACTCCCGATAGCCCCAAAAGTCCCAAAAATACCGAAATATATTCCGAGAATTATGAAATAGTCCAGAAAGTCCCAAAAATCCTGAAATAGTTCCGAAAGTCCCATAGTTCCTAAATTAGTCCGGAAAATCCCGAAATGATCCCGAAAGTCCCAAAATTCCAAAACAAAGTCCCAAAAATCCCGAAATACGCCCGAAAATCCGAAATTATTCCTGAGAATCCCGAAGTAGTCCAAAATTCCTAAAAATCTGGAAACTGTCCCGAAAGTCCCGAAATTACTCCCGACAATCTCGAAATAGACCCGAAAGTTCCAAAAATCCTAAATAAGTCCCAGAAATCTGAAAATAGTCTCGAAAGTCCCAAAAATACCTAAATTACTCCCGACAATCACACGAGCCCCAAAAATCCCTAAATAGTCCCGAAAGTCCCAACAGTCCCGAAATTATTCCCGAGAATCCCGAAAACCCCATAAATCCAAAATAAGTTCCAAAAATCTGGAAATAGTCCCAAAAGTCCGATATAAGTCACAAAAATTTCGAAATTAGTCCTGAAAGTCCCGATATTAGGTCGGAGAATCCCGAAAGTCCTAAAAATCCGGAAACAGTCCCGAAAGTCCCAAAAATCCCAAAACTAGTCCCAAAAATCCCTAAATATTTTGAAAGTCGTTTCGAAAATCCCGAAAATCTTAAACAGTTTCCGGGAATCCCTAAAGAATTACGAAATAGCTTCGAAAATCCCAAAATAGTCCCGAAAACCCCGAAATGGTCTTCTAAATCCTGATTTAGTCTGAAGTATCTCTCAAATCCAGAAACAGTTCCCACATTGAGTTGTGGTGAGTTTAGGTGAAGTGTGGTGAGAACGAGTGTGATGAGTTCAACTGTGGTGGGTTAAGATTTGGCGGATTTTGGTGAACCAGTAGGAGGTGTGGTGAGTTTAGGTGAGATGTGGTGAGTCTGTATGTGGTGAGTTGATTTGAGGAGAGGTGAAGTGTGTCGACTAAAATACCTTGGTACTTTAGTGAAAGTATTTTGCATCCCGAAGGTACCTGAGTACTTTGGACCAGAGTATTTAGCGCCTGCTAAATACTTTCGTTTTTTGTACTTTGGTATCTAGCAGCTCCTAAATACTCAAGTTTTTCTTACTTTAATATCTAATAGTCCTAAATACCTAAATACTTTTTACTTGAGTATTTAGCACCACCTAAATACCTAAGTAAATAGTACTTGGGTATTTAGCAGCTCCTAAATACCTAAGTAAATAGTACTTGGGTATTTAGTCATCTCAAAATACTAAGTATTTGTGTATTTAGTACCCAAAGTGGTACTTTAAGTACAAAAGTATTTAGGTGTGCACATCACTGCCTAAAACTAATAGGAAACGGTTTTCGTTTATTTAATATGTAACACTNTTAAGTACAAAAGTATTTAGGTGTGCACATCGCTGCCTAAAACTAATAGGAAACGGTTTTCGTTTATTTAATATGTAACACTAGATTATCTAGTTTATAAAATATTTCCAAAAAAGTCGTTATTGGTAACATTAATGTAATTTGTATACATATATACGTACGTATAAAATTGAATGCAAAATATAACCATACAATTTTGTTAAGCTACACTTGATAGCAAAAGTTTCCGTATACCATTTCTTCTATAAATATTCACAATATATTGAGAGCTAAAATTTTTTATAAAAAAATTTATCATGCTTAAAACAAAATGATATAAACCGTGTTTTCAAACTTTAATAAAACAAAGGAAAATTTATCGATTTTTCATCAAAATTTTCGACCTTTTAATCAGATTAAAAAAAAAGCAAAAGTGGTAAACAATCTCACATTGAAATGGGGGTGCTATTGATATGACCGATACTGTACACAGGTAAATATATCACTGAGCACCGGAAATGTGTTGTTATGCAGTGATATTTTTTTTAATTTCCAATGTTTCCCATTTTAAATATTTTTCGTTAAGTTTTTATTCAAGTATGTCTCGTATTCCATAAATCATTTCAATTCAAATTCCTAACTTAGTTTAGATTTTTAATTACAAGTATCACAGAAATACCCATTATACGTAACAAATAAAGATTATTTTGAACCCTGGAAGTACATTCTCATTTTTGTACTAGCAACTACCCGGCGTGCTTCGCTGCGCCTTAAATGTATTTTTGTGTTGTAACTCTCTCCCAAAATTCTAATGACCTCATTTATAAAATAGATTTAAAGAGCTTTATGAAGTAAGATTTAAAAAACAAATTTCAATCTATGATATACTGTTTATTTTTTTTTTTTAGTGTGGCTGTTAGTTAAATATCTTTTCGAAGGTAATCAGAAAATATGTAAAGTACCGACTTTCTCTTGGAAATTTAATTTATAATCTTATAACTGGAGTCTACTATCGCACCCTTTCCTCAAACGTGTATTGATTCAATATTCAAATAACGTATATTTATCTAATTTTTAAAAAATTGCCTACTATACAAATATGTACTGCAGTATTAACTAATATTTTCAAATGTTGTGACAAGCAAAAATACTTTTAAGGCGCAGCGAAGCACGCCGGGTATTTGCTAGTATTTAATAATTAAATAAGTATTTAATAAATTAAATTAAATTAAAATTTTCAAACACGTGGCAAATTT
Source organism: Rhagoletis zephyria (assembly GCF_001687245.7). Classification (NCBI taxonomy): domain Eukaryota; kingdom Metazoa; phylum Arthropoda; class Insecta; order Diptera; family Tephritidae; genus Rhagoletis; species Rhagoletis zephyria. Next base: position 15,397 of record NW_016162755.1, on the reverse strand, counting down.
CCAAAAAATATTTTCGGCTATAACATCCATCTGGCTGTCAAAAAATTCTCATGCTCATACAATTTGTATGAAGCATACCGAAATAACGCAGCGTAAACGCTTAGCTGTATGAAAACGGTGCAGAAAACGCCGAAACTCTCATTTTCGTAGTTCACACAAACAATCCTATGCTTATTACTTACGCTCAGCGCAACACTTTTGTGTAGATATGGCATTCGGCTTTCTTTAACCTTTTTTCCGAGAACAAAAAAAATAAGTATGCCACCCGGTTTCTTTTTACAAATGCTTCGTCTTAAAAAAGATTAATTATTAAAATCGGTTTTGTATTTTCAGAAATAAGTCGTGACAAAAAATTTCCATATAATCAATTTTATATAATAGTATAGATACGTAAAAACATACGTCGTTGACTCGTCGATTCGACGAAGAATATTCATCTAGGGTTAAGAAAAGCGGTTTTTGAAAATGAACGAGAAACTGACACTATGGGCTGGTTTCTCCAACTCAACTTAACTTAGTTTAGCCACTTTTTGGACTTAAGTCGAAAATTAGCCTACGTTTTACACAGCTTATTCTTGGCTTAGTCAAGAAAATTGACTTAACTAAGTTAAGTTGAGTTGGAGAAACCAGTCCTATATCGTCGGTCTCTACGAAGAGTAGCACATTTCCCTATTCGCGTGGAAGACTAGCACATTTCACTATTAGCGTGGAAGACTAGCACATTTCATCATACGCGTCGAAAAGTAGCACATTTCAGATTTTTGTGTGGAATAGTAGCACATTTCATTATTTGCGAGGAAGACTAGCACATTTCACTATTTGCGTGGAAGAGTAGCACATTTCTGATTTTCGCGTGGAATAGTAGTACATTTCGCTATTTGCGTTGAAGAGTAGCACATTTAGGGTTTAAACTAAATCATAAAAGCATAATTTATATTGGAAATTCAAGTGCTTATTTTATATTTCTATAANAAAGAGTAGCACATTTCTGATTTTCGCGTGGAATAGTAGTACATTTCGCTATTTGCGTTGAAGAGTAGCACATTTAGGGTTCAAACTAAATCATAAAAGCATAATTTATATTGGAAATTCAAGTGCTTATTTTATATTTCTATAATTCTATTATAAAATTCTTGAAATTCGGACGCTATATAGCGTTTAGTGATCATTTGCTGGAGATCACCGACTTTTCTTTTTTTTAAAAAAACCATGTAAACCCACGCTTACATTTTTTTAGAAATCTAAAAAAAATCAACTAATTTTCAAATTTATTTATTTCATTTCATTTCATTTATTTAATAATATACAGTACAAAGTACCTTACAGACTAGACAAAAATATAAACACGCCCAAATTGGCAATTAGAATATTGTTAAAATATGCATAAATACCATATTAAACAATTACATTCAGTATCTTTACAAAATTTGATCTAGATAAAGCAAAATCAAGCAGGTTTGAATTAGATAATACATTAAAATCCCGAAGAGCACGAGCAATAGGGGCATTACTTGCAAATATAGTCTTATAGTTTTCGCCGTAAAAAGGGTAAAAAAGCGAAGATTTCTTTGCGGAACATTAAAGCTTATCCCCTCAAGTAAAACTGGACAATCAATGATACCATTAATAATATTGAAAGTGAACGACAGTGAAAGGACTGTCCTTCTCTTTTCCAGAGAGTCTAGATTAATAAGCATAAGCCGAGAATTGTAGGATGGAATAGGAGCCTCGAACCGTGGGGAACGTAATGCATGCTTAAGAAATATTTTTTGAACACGTTCAATTCTTGATATCAAAAGTTGGTCAAACGGTCGATAACAGTATACTTCAAGTGCGAACGGACAAGAGCCGTATATAGCAGTTTGTCGGTATATGGATCCGAAAACTCGGATGAATTGCGACGAATGAAGCTCAGAACTGAATACGATTTTGAGAGTATAAAGTTAATATGACTATTGAACGAAAATTTCGAGTCGAAAATAACTCCGAGGTCCTTAAACTCTGTAACATTCTGTTGTGCATGATTAGCAATGTTGTATGTTGTGTCAAAATTGGTATGACGCCTCGAAAACTTTATATGGAAACATTTTTTAATATTTACGGGGAGACGTGACCTCTCGCACCAGCGATGGAGATTATCCAGATCACATTGTAGCTTTAGAGCATCCACTCAGTAATTAACTGTTGAAAAAATTTTCAAATCATCGGCATAGAGCAGACAATTTGAAGAAAAACATTTACTGATGTCATTGATAAAAAGGACAAAGAGAAGGGGCCCCAAGATGCTTCCTTGGGGAACACCTGAAGTAGCAACAAAGTGGTGCGACAAAACACCGTCTATTGATACCACACAGCATCTATCCGTCAGGTATGATCTAAGCCACTGCAGAAAGACGGAGTGAAAGCCCAAGCAGGCTAACTTGTTTATTAGAATCATGTGCGACACTCTATCAAATGCCTTAGAGAAGTCTGTATAAATGCAATCGACTTGGAGACCTTTCGAAAACGATGACATACAGAACTCACTAAAAACAGCAAGATTAGTAGTAGCTGTAGAACGACCAGCGACAAAACCATGCTGGTTTGGGTTGATCAAAGACTTAACCGCAAAATAAATCTTATCCTTAACTATGGATTCGAAAAGTTTCGAGATGGTCGGCAACTTGGAAATCGGCCTATAGTTGCGAACATCATTTTTTTCGTCCACTTTTAAAAAATGGTGTGATGGTAGTAAATTTCCATTCGTTTAAGAAGGTTTCTGAAGAAAAGGACTTATTAAATATAACCCGCAGAGGAATTGCTAACGACGGACAGTTTTTGAGCAAGATTGATGAAAGCCCGTCAGCATCTGTTTGCGACGACGGTTTGAGAGAAAGCATCGCCTTGGTAATGTCTTCACATGAAATGTGTTGCATGCCAAAATTTAGAAATGAGGATATCTCAGAAGAAAAGTCAGGGGACTCCTCATCATCTGAGACGTAACTTCACATAAAAAATTTGGCAAATAAGTTAGCTGCCTCGGCAGGTGTACTAGCAAAGTTATTATCCAGCATCACCGACGTAGGTATACTTGAACACGACTTTTTCGATTTTGTGAAGTTCCAAAACTACTTCGGATTAACTTTAATATTCCGCTCAGTAATACGAATATAATTTTTGTAAAGCAGATTATCTAAAGTCTTGAATTTCTTCTGATAATGCTGGTAATTGACAAAAAATGAATAGTTACTTGTTGCTTTAAGTTTCTTAAGATATTTGTTTTTGAGAATTTTTAATTTCTTTAAGGGCTTATTATACCAAGGTGACTTATAACGTCGTTTCTTTTTCAAAGGTATGTTATTAAGGCAAAATTCCTGCATTATTGATTTAAAATAAGAAAAACAGCTGTGTGTGCCTACGTCGGACAATAATTCATCCCATTTAAATTCTAAAAGGCAGTTATTTAAACTAGGATAATCACAGGATGCGTAATTGACAGCTGTTATGTCGATATGCAATAAATGTAAAAACTCATAAAACTTTAGCTTAACATCTAAAGGGACATGATGAATACCTGCATCGGATATTGGAGAAATACATTTTGATATGCAATAATTAAAATTATCATTCACAAAAATAAGATCTAACAGTCTTTCCTTTTTGGTTGTTGTTGTTTCCGACAGGGTGGGTGTATGATGTATTATGGAACGAATTTCCGTCATCCCTTGTCAAATTTGGTTTGGAGACAAACCGGTTTCGGCGTTGTGCCATCTTCAGTGTCATTTTTCGTTCTGCATAATTTTTGTTGGTTGCTCGTATTTATACTCCTTGTTAACTACCTCTTTCTTTTGTTAGGTACGTCTTTTTAGTTTTGCAGTGTTTGCGGTACTCAATAGGTAGATGAATTGTTTTGGCTCGTTTTTGACGGCAGGTAGAAGTCCGTGATTTTTACCCCCTTTGTTTTTGCAGTTGGTGTATTCCCTTCCATATCTGTCCTTAATATTTTGTTGTTGTCATTCTTCTTCTTGTACAATAGTTTTAGAGGTTCAAACAGTACGTCCAATGCAGTATTTATTTGCTCATTTATTATTTATCCTTTGAAGGTCTTCTGTTTATATATTTCCATATTTTCTAATATATTCAATCTTTGTCCTTTATGTTGTACACGGAGAAGTTCG
>NW_016162755.1:3583-3757 GCF_001687245.7 Rhagoletis zephyria | reverse complement strand
CTATACGACCTAAAGCAGCTTTCTAAGTTCATCAGAAGATTGATACTTTTGAAAGTTCATAAATAATTATGATAGCAACTTTTGGAAGAAGACTTAACATTTGATGCTATTTTTTTCAGAATATAAAAAGATTTTGCACTCTGTTGTTAGTGGACATGAAACTACTTTAAATAC
>NW_016162755.1:0-3477 GCF_001687245.7 Rhagoletis zephyria | reverse complement strand
TACGTATATTTATACAGATTCTTGTTGAAAAATAGATACTTTTCAGTAGTAGTTTTACATGCTCTTTTAGAGTGTACTTGCTGCTTATTACATTTACTTTGCAAAATACTTATGCACAAAAAATGTACTTTATAAATTGAAATTACAAATGCTTGATTTTATGCACATGTATTCCAAGTCCTTAGGATGGGTTAAATTATGTCTTTTTCGTGAAAATGTTTGGTTTTCTTACAAATTATGAGATGTATATGTAACAAAAAAAATTGGATACATTTGGATACATTTTTGGCTTGGTCAGGGATACATTTTCTTGAGACGGCGCGGCAACACTGATTATAAACTACATGTATGTTTGGTTTTTGTACGGCTGCTAGTACCACTTTATATGAATTCGCTATTCTTCTACCCGAGAATCTGAAATGTGCTACTCTTCCACGCAAATAGTGAAATGTGCTACTCTTCCACGCAAAAATCTGAAATGTGCTACTCTTCCACGCAAAATTCTGAAATGTGCTACTCTTCCACGCGAATAGTGAATTGGCTAGTCTTCCTCGCGAAAATCTGAAATTTTCTACTTTTCGCCGCGAGTAATGAAATGTGCTAGTCCTCGAAGCGAATAGTGAAACGTGCTAGTCTTCCACGATAATTTGAGGTGTGCTAATCTTCGTTGGGAGCGACGATATGTTCCTAATTTTAAAGCACCGTTTGCCTCAACAAGTAAATTAGTGCAAAACAAATATCTCGCTAAATATGAAATGAAGTATTTATTATTTACAAAATTGTATGCGTGGTTACTTCATTACAGTATTTAAAGAAAAGGTTTTATACTATACTTCTTATAACCAGCTCAAAANCTAGTCTTCCTCGCGAAAATCTGAAATATTCTACTTTTCGCCGCGAGTAATGAAATGTGCTAGTCCTCGAAGCGAATAGTGAAACGTGCTAGTCTTCCACGATAATTTGAGGTGTGCTAATCTTCGTTGGGAGCGACGATATGTTCCTAATTTTAAAGCACCGTTTGCCTCAACAAGTAAATTAGTGCAAAACAAATATCTCGCTAAATATGAAATGAAGTATTTATTATTTACAAAATTGTATGCGTGGTTACTTCATTACAGTATTTAAAGAAAAGGTTTTATACTATACTTCTTATAACCAGCTCAAAACTAACCACATGTCTTCTAGCCCGGAGGTGACCTTCCTCGAACTATCTAGGAACTGTTGCTATATGAATTGTCTCAGAACCATCTAAGCCAGAGTCAGCTCAGAACAAGTTCAAAAGTTCTGAAGAGGGCATCAATTGTCACTTCGTAGGACATCGCCATGTTAAAAAAGACAGTTTAAAGCATTAAGTTGGGATAGATGAAGAACCAGTACCGTCCGTTTTCAGGCTAGCTCAGCGCAAGTTCTGAACCAGGTTGATTTGCTGCAGGGATATGATCGTAAATATTTATGTGGGAAAAAATTATAGTTTGTCCACTTTAGTTTAATAAAATGTTTTGCAAACGTTTTATGGAGTTATAGGGAAAAATGAATTCAAAATTATTGAAACAGATTTGAATCTAAGCACACGCGCTGCCACACGTTGTTCCGTCTTCGGATCTCGTCAACAACTGAACTTCTTTTCTCGTCTGCTGCTGGTGCATGGTGGATGTCGCGTGCCACTAGGCGACAAATTGGTGGGTTGGGTCACCAACTTTAAATACGCATTAAAAATAAGCCAGATCTATTGGCTAAAAATCCTTTTGGGATTTTGCTATAGGAGGAGTAAGGTTAATTTCCTTTTGGTTTTATCAAATACGATGACATGAACCTCAATTTTGTATCACAGTGTATAGTTTATCGTGGCTTAGTACCAAATACCTATCCATATTCTTCTTCTTCTTATTTGGCGCTGTAACCGCCTAAGAGATTTTGGTCGAATTCACCAAGCGCGCCAGCCGTTTCCCTTCTGTGCCAACTGACGCCAATTGGAAATGCAAAGTGAAGCCAAGTCCTTCTCCACCTGGTGTTTCCATCGCAGAGGGTGCCTCCCTCTTATTCTGTTACTACTAGCGGGTTCCGAGTTGAATACTTTCAGAGCTGGAGCATCGGAGTACATTCGAACGACATGGCCAAGCCAGCGGTGCCGCTGTATTTTAATTCGCTGCACTATGTCCATGTCGGTCTAAAGCTCATATAGCTCATTGTTCCATCGTCTGCGGCACTCGACGTCGACGACGCGTAAAGGCACGTAAATATTCAGCAAAATCTTTCTCTCGAATACTCCAAGAGACGCTTCATNGTCTAAAGCTCATATAGCTCATTGTTCCATCGTCTGCGGCACTCGACGTCGACGACGCGTAAAGGCACGTAAATATTCAGCAAAATCTTTCTCTCGAATACTCCAAGAGACGCTTCATCGGATGTTGTCATTGTCCATGCTTCTGTGCCATATACCAGCACGGGCCTGATGAGTGACTTATAGAGTGTGGTTTTCGTACGTCGAGAGAGGACTTTATTCCTCAATAGCCTATCTCGTCCTAAGTAGCACTTGTTGGCAAGACTGATTCTGCGTTGGATTTCCACACTAACATTATTATCGGTGCTGATCAATTGGACAGCTAAGATACACTTGAACATCGTCAGCATACACGTGCATGTTACAATGCTTAATAACTTTAGGTAGATCATTGACGTATAGAACAAATAACAGAGGACAAAGGACTGAACCCTGAGGCACACCTTTAGTTACGGACACAAAACGGGACGAAGAATTACCCATGCACACAGCTTGAGATCTGTCGGAAAGATACGAGTTTACTAGTTTTAGCGCTGGAGACGAGAAATTGAACAAATTTTTTAGTTTTAGACATATTAAGCGATGGTCTACACTATCAAATGCTTTCGAGTGGTCTAGAAGCGTAAGGAATGTTACGTTGTTTTGGTCCAGTTGTTGTCTGATATCATCGGTTACGTTCAGTAGTGCTGTGGTACAACTTCGCTTCGACCTGAAGCCAGACTGAGGCCTGAAGCATTTGACTTTATGGCGAGTATGGACTGTACAACATCGCAGTCGTCGACACAGCCAAAACTAAATTCCTGAAGGGAGTTATCAAGGCGCGAGTTGTAGTTTTCATAGTTAATACTACTACTGAGTGATTCAGTAAATTTTATATTTAGTGCATCAGTATCAACGTCATCCGCTGCCGATGTCCTCTTATTACCAATGCCTATTTCACGTACTCGTTGCCAGGTTTGCTTGGAACCCACTGCAACACTAAACCTGTGTTCGTAATATTTAATTTTTTGGGTCCGGATAGCCTTACTGACGTCTTTCTTCAGGACCCGATACTCAGAAAACATTATATTTACTATTTCTCATTTTTATAAGATTTTTAATATCTTTATTAAACCAGGGACGGTTGATATGTTCCTCGGACCGTTTTACAAGAGGAACATAGTTATTAAAAAGAGAAATTACGTGGTATTGAAGGA
>NW_016162754.1:39675-40888 GCF_001687245.7 Rhagoletis zephyria | reverse complement strand
CTGTTTACTAGAATTCAATGGGCTACAAAACTGCATACTCAGAATCTAACTAAAAAACTCGAAGTTTTTACGAAAATTTGTTGATTTTTTTTTTGTAATTGCATACATTTTTAAGGCAGAGGCACTCGATTGGTCCATTTGTACAGATTGGTACATTTTTATATTCGGCTATTGGTACAAAACAAAATAATGACAGATATTTCTTTGTAATCAAAATAGTTTCTTAAAGGATTTTTTGGAAAAAATCCCCTCAGATGACGAAATAGTTTAAGCTTAAAAAATCTACACTGCAAATTTTTCACAATATATGCAACGATTTTCATTCTAGTATTTTTCCGCTAATTTCGTATAAAAATATGGTTCATTTTACAACAAAAAACATGAAAACATAATTCCTAGACCTTGTGCAAAACTCACGAAAATTCAGCAAATTTTCATGAAAATTTTCAACTTCTTTCTAAAGCTTTCAACTAAAGCTCTTGGGGATTCCAGTAAAATGTGTTTTGTTTTGTGGTATAAAGCACGCCGCTGCAACAGTGGCAACAATTACGAACTAACACTCGGCAACGTGGACGTCTTTTGATTTGGAGAAATCGATGAAGGGTTCGCGAGTAGGAATTAAACTTAGAACGATATTTAGGTGAAGGAAGAGGAAGCCCTTTGCAGTTTTGTATTCAAATATTGACTATTTCCTTCGACGTTATTCAACTGTATTTATTAGTCTTACTTACTACTACTTAGAACTCGCTAATAGTCAAAAGCCCTCAACTTTTATATACTCTTTTTTTGTTAACTTGCGCTGACATAAAATCAGCAGAAATCCTTATAAACGCATTTAACAGGCTCTTAGTGCTGTTCAATGGAATACAAAAGAATTCTGAAATCAGTAAATCACAAATTGCTGCCAACTCAAGCCCAAGGGCAACACTGGCCTCCTGCATCCGGCATCCTGTACAGCATATATGGAAGCTCGAGTGTAAATCTGTGCTGTCTCTCTTCGCTGGTATTTATTTATTTTTTTTTCATTCAGTTCTATTTTTATTATGATTCAACAATGATATCTAGGGAAATCATTGTAGTACTAATAGAAATACCCCGAAGGCGCAACTTGACATCTCTCTTATAATTCCGGAAAATTGTAACTCTAATAGCTGTCCTCAGTTGCTGGTGCACATGCTTCCCACAAAGCATATGGTGCATATGGAACACATAA
>NW_016162754.1:22128-39536 GCF_001687245.7 Rhagoletis zephyria | reverse complement strand
TTATAAACGCATTTAACAGGCTCTTAGTGCTGTTCAATGGAATACAAAAGAATTCTGAAATCAGTAAATCACAAATTGCTGCCAACTCAAGCCCAAGGGCAACACTGGCCTCCTGCATCCGGCATCCTGTACAGCATATATGGAAGCTCGAGTGTAAATCTTTGCTGTCTCTCTTCGCTGGTATTTATTTTTTCGTTCAGTTCTATTTTTATTATGATTCAACAATGATATCTAGGGAAATCATTGTAGTACTAATAGAAATACCCCGAAGGCGCAACTTGACATCTCTCTTATAATTCCGGAAAATTGTAACTCTAATAGCTGTCCTCAGTTGCTGGTGCACATGCTTCCCACAAAGCATATGGTGCATATGGAACACATAAAGTTTGTTATAGGAATAAGACAAATAAGAAAAGCAAAAATGATTTGGGGTATTCACAACGGTGTCGTAAGTGTCGCATTGTTGTATGTCGTAAACTTTAAACTCCTTAAAAATATATTAAGGGGGTTCGCAAAACTCTGTCAAAGCCATATTATGCATCTTCGCAGTGTTAAAAAATAGTTGCTTGAGGTTTGAAGTTCTCTATACATTTATTTAAGCTTTTAATCCTTTCCGGTCAAATCCGTCTCTGGCGAATATAAAAATTTGTCCTCTTAATTTCAAGGTTTATAGAGCCTCATAATACCAAAATCAAAAAAAAAAAATATTCAAAAGTTGTGGTGGGTATGGTATTAGGGCTACCTCAAATTTGTGCAGTGGTATATTGTACAATTGTCCGCAAAGGAGTAAAAGCACTCAAGAAAACTCAATAAATATTTCACTAAATTTGACGGAATAAAAGTTTTACACCATCGAAATTGAACCTAATTATGTACAAAATAATTAATTTTATTTCAGATATGTTGAATTGAATATTTAAATTTTTTTTTTTTAAGTATCTTTAGTTAAGATTCTCATTAAAAAATTTAAATTTTCTCCATGAGAAGAGAATGATATAATGAAATTTTGCAAAATTTCAAATGGCAGTTTATCTGAAATAACTTAAGTTGTTTTCAAAAATATATGAATTCATGTGTGCATACATACAAATCGCGTATGAAATGTAGAAATCCGTTTTCCCTTCTTGGGCAGGTTTTATCAAAACCCCTCCTTCCTTAGTCTTAGAGCGGTAACTCAAAAATTTACAATCTAAGGAACGTTTCAAAAATCTTTCTTTATAGAATTACCTTGCTTTCATATTTAAGTTAGTGATTTTATTTAATTTTCACGTAAATTTCCACCATTTGTGTGTCGCTGGAATTTTATAAAATGGTATATTTTTAAATTAAATTCTAAGAATATTTTGGAAACGTTTTCGATTTTGAAGTTTACTTAAACTATTCGGGACAGTCAAAAACTTCATAAAGTTTAATTTGTTTTCAAAAATATTAAACGATTTTTGGTAGCACGCTTCCAATGTTACCAAAAATTAAATGCACAATAAATTCTTCAAATGCACGGAAAGGGTTAAAGTTTACGACGTACAACAAATACGACACCGATGTGAATCCCTCAGTTGCGACCATGTATGTATGTACGTTTGTGCATTTGCACACAACTCGATAAGTAAAGGCTGTGAAATGCGCTGCGCGTCGAGTAAAGCCAGCAGGAAAGCCTCCGAGTGTAGTGGCTTGAAATATGTACTATATATGTAGATACATATGTATGTTTGTGCATTTGAGTTGTCTTGGCAAATTGCTTGTCCTTATTTATTGTTTGTATATTTGCTCGCAATTTTTCGTACTGCTGGTGCATTTGAAAGTTCATACGTCACTATTTCACGGGTTACCCCGATACGAACGTATGTGAAAACAATTCAACTAAGCGTGAAATAAATAAAGAAATATACATACCAACATATACAGATGCAAAATGCACATACATAATCGTACATATGTATAAATAAGATTTTCTTGCATTTTTCTTGCGATTTAATTGCTTTGCGCTCCCTATTTGTTTAGATGGTAGCAATTAAATACATATCTAAGCTAGGTGAAATTTTGTATCCCGCACCTGAGCCTCGAAAGGTTTATTTAAGCTCCAATAAAATTTTTGGTGGTCAAAAGAGGAGAAATTGCTATTAACTACTCTGGACCAAAAAGGTCTATTAAACTACCAGATCAGTGTTGTATATTTCAAGAAGCTCGAAATGAATCCACCAAACGAGAGGATAGATAACAATTAATATTGACAGTCGACATTACATTACTGTTACATTAAGGTCATTTCGTGATCTTTTTGACTGAAAATTGTCAATATTTTCTAAACTGAAAATATTTACATACGTAATACTATGTCTCCATTGAGAGATTTATCCATTAAGATTTAATAAATCCAGTTGCTAAATCACAACCGTCTCCATTACCACAACGAGATATGTTTGACATTCACATTTTTAAATATTTGACTTTTGCTTATGTATGATTTTATAAATACAGTTGCGGACATTGATATACAGACAGATAAAAGGAAGGTACCAAGCGGAATTTCATTATATGAATTCTGAATATTATTGGCTTCTTATTCGTGGTAAATATGTATGTATAATATATAGTTTGGAAAATGTAAAGAATGGTACCATATTCCGAATCATTTTCCCGAATTTAAGAAAAATTATCGAAACGGTAAAAAACATTTGCGGAAAGAAAAATTTTTGTAGAACTCTCTTGTTCATAGGAGGGACCCGAAAATCCAATCGTGAGCCTTTGGCATATCATGAATACGAACTGAGTTCTAGAGGATATTCGGTGCAATGTTATCGAAGCAGAACCATTACAAAAATTTATAAATTTTTTATCGGAGCGCACAAATGACTTATAGAAAGCGGAGAAGACTCTGCATAATATTACTATAAAACATTTCTTCTAAATTTTTAGTTTTTAAAAAAATATTTTCTTAATTTATTACAACCAAAGTTATGTACATATGTATTACTAATTTTCCTCCCAAACTAACAAAAATATAAAAATTCCTAAAAATACGAAAATTCATGTTTTTATGATAGGCTAGATTTCAATGTCCTCAACTGTATATTGAAAACACAAATGTCATTTGACTTATGGCATGTGAATTTGTGGTTGCCACATCCAACAAATCGTACTTATTGATCAATATTATTGAAGATTTGACGAAGATTTAACTTAAATATACCGGCTTTCGAGATTTAATTTTATAGGTAAATCTCAAAAGATTAAACGCCAAATCTCGTCAGAGGGCTAAATCTTCATTAAATCTCAAAATGGAGGCATAGTATAAAATATCTGCCTGCAGATTTCAAACCTAAATTTAAATTTAAAAAAAAAGTTGATTGTTTCTTTTGTAAGAGAAATAATTTGAAAACTTACGTGAGCTACGTAGTTGGCTACGTTTTTTACTCTTACTTAGATCTCTCTTACTCTCTCTCTTAGATCTTAGATCTCTCTTACTCTGTACTTAGATTGTACAAATAGAAGGCTCAATAATTCTGATGGGTGTTCAGCGCATGCTTTCAAACTACGCAAGTCTAGTCGGGCACAAAAAGTATAGGATGCGCAAATAGCGCAAGGAAGCAGGGAAGCTATCTAGGAGTGCCCAATTTGGAGTGCGTAAAGAGAGGAGGACGGTACCGTGCGCAGAAGTCGACGTAGTGGAAAAAGATTTTGACCGCCATTCACCCGGGAGTGGCCATAAGTATTTATTTTTTTTGCGTATGGCTCAAATCACAGCTTACAACGTCCATATTTTAATATCTACGTATCCTCTGGTTAGCAACAAAACACCCATTTGGGAGCAAGCTAAGGTGAGATGGCGTAAAAACTCACATGCGCTGCGTTAAAACCACGCCCATTGAAGAAGACCAATATGCCTCGGATGAGACCCCCTTTCTTTTATGATGACCATGGAAAACCTATAAAGGACTATGATTTAAGGATATGCCCGTGGAATATCCGGGCCCTTAATGGGGAAGCTATCTCTGCTGGCCAGATTGATGTCCTCGGGAAGACAAAGGCTGACGTCACCGCAAACAAAGAAATGCGACGGACGGGGCAAGGCAAGAAATACGTGGAGACTTGGGACGTCTACTACAGCTGCCACCTAAGGGAGCGCAAATTGGAACCGCCAAAACTATTTTAACAAAATTTTTTTCCAATATTCCTTTATTGTTCAATAGATATTTAAACTATTTTTGATAGACTTAATTGTGCTGATTACGAATCAGTAAGTACTGGTGTTGGAAAACTATCGACAGTATGTACATTCGATTTTTTTGATAGTGCAAAATATTCGCTACTATCGAAAGCTTTCTTACATATGATGGGATAAAACACTAATGCGCGGTTTCACCAATCAATTTTAAAATGTATCAAACTTAAAATTTAAAATAGCACAAGCTCCTAAAAAATTTTGTCATTTTAAATTATAATGGCTTCACACAATTAAAATTGATTCGTGAAAATGGGCATAACAGTTAGTAAATAGGCAAATTTGAGTCCATTTTTTATGGTCCAAGAAAAATTTGGCAATTGATATGACAGATCCCATCGCCTGTAATTTTATTCGTTTCTTCTTTTACTATATAAGATAACAACAGCCAGGAAGAAATCTTATTGTTAAATAACCCATTTCGTAACTACAAAAGCCATAAAGATTATTTGTATACACAAAAATAACTTGCGTAAAACAAAATATCACATTTTATAAAAAAAAAAATGAAGAACATATTTACAAACAAAGAAGTTTACAACGTCCATACATATCAAAACATGTGCATTTTTTATAGTCCAATTCCAAAAATGTGAACAACATACAACTATCGATAGTGTTTAGAAAAATTCCATAGTGGCAGCAAAATGAAATCATCGATGCTATCGATAGTTCTCCAGCACTAGTAAGTACAAAGTTTCCAGCAGGTCCAGATTTTGAGAAAGTCAAAGTGCCAAAAAATCGCGTTTTTTGCAATATTTGAGAAGCTCCAGCAAAGAAATCTAGAACTCTCGAATACTGTCCCTGAAAGTACCATCTCTGCACCCTCACCCAAAGGTCAATTACATTCATTTATTGAACCGCAAAAACTGATTTTAACAACATTTTTTTTTTTGCAATATTTTTTTGTTGATCAAGAAGTGACTATAACTTACCATCAGGTTAAGGTGCAGGGATGATATTTTAGACAAATATTAAAACTTTTCAGGTGATAATCTGCAAAATTAGGCTTTTAACAACAAATGTATTTCTACATACATATGTATGTATGTAGTTTTTTCCTCAATACAACTTCCTTAAATAGTAATTTCCGTAGATTAAAACTTATTTTTATATCATCCAGATTTCATTTGGCGAAAAATTCCAAAAGTGTCCATGAAAGTAGTGATACACATACATACATATGTACGTATGAATGTAGGACTCATACAAACGCATGTCGACTTCAGTAAATATGTATGTACATATAAAGGCACTTTACATTTTTAGAGCTAATAGAGCTGGACCCACATGACAGCCGGATATTTATGAGCCTTTATCCACAATTCGTAAGAATGTTGTCGAGCATTGTGACATCCATAATTTTACATTTACATAAGTACATACATACGTACATTTTATATACATCTTTTTTCTCCATTTCCAATAATATGTTTGCCCTTTTTTGCACTGCCTTTCTGCTATCACCAAGCCTTTTTATCAATTTGTTTGCGTCGTACATACGAGTATAACAGAGAGCAAACGCCTTAACCCTCCATTGACGGCTGAAGTGGCAAAATGTGGTAGACTGGCATTTGTTGCTTAATAAAAGCGGTAATAATGTTTGTTTGAGTGATGATGGTTGAGTGTTGACGGCATCCACATTCTTGCAAATACGTTTTTTTATGTTTGTGTGAATGCTTTTCTTGGTTTAGGGACTCTTCCGGCCGGTTGAGTGACGGTTTGCGCAATATTTACATATGTGTGTACATACGTGCGAGGTCTACACATCCATTACAAATTTTGCCTGCGTACTTTTAATGCTTGTTTATATGTAAATATGTATTACTACATTGTGGCCCCCAGCGTCCTTTGCTAGTCTTTAATTTGTGTTTGTTCGCAGGAGTGTGTTAAAAAAAAATAAAAAAATATTGACGTCAAACATTTCCTTTGGGAGTTTGTTTGTCAGTTAAAGTGAGTGTTACCCACACGTAAGCGTTGATGGCTTTTCAATTAGGTTTTATGGTTTTTCTTTTATTCGCCCCAAGTGAGCGGTTTGCGATAGGGTTGCGGGGAGGTATACGTACATATGTGATGATACTTTTGATGGAGGTACTGTCAGCCTGTCTGCCAAAAATAATGAAGCAAACGAATAAAATAATAAGAAAAAGACTGAAGTCAGCTTCTGAGTGATGTTATATGAATCCCAGATACTAAGAAATGCGTTTATTACGGACGAGAAAATAAAAATACACTTGTCCAAGGCATACTAATTATAGGCGGGGATTAAAAATTAATTTGCAGAAGAGCTCAACTTTATTATATTTTAAACAAATACAAATACAAATACGTACATATAATATCGGTATTAATCTATACGTTTAAATAACTCGTAAACGCGTAAATCTTGTAAATGAACTGGTTTTCCTTACAAAATTAAGTAAGTTTTGGAGGATTACGTTGCTAGGAGGCCTTTACGGGTATACTTAGATCAGTACCCCTACTATGTTTTACAGTAAAGTATTCTGCTCTCTGGATAGAAGCTATACAAATCTATTAGAAAATTTCGTTGAGGGAAGAAAACAACTTTTTACACACGGAAAAAGCGGTCGTTTTTGTTAAATGGTCGTGGCACTTCCCATACTAACTGAAATTTTGCTATTACATATCACTCCAAATATTTGTGGTATATTACTGAAGCTTGGTATGTAGATATATAAATATATAAAGTAATCCTCTACTCATGGAGAAAACCGAGAAATATTGGAATAAGGGCGTGGCACTTCTCGTACACTTGAAGTTTTCATACTGCATTTCTTTGCAAAATTTTGTGGTAGAGCGCTGGAACTTGGTATCGAGATATACATACATTTAAAACCCATTCTTTACCTAGGGAAGAAAATTAGGGTTTTTTAAAAAGGGAGCGTGGCACCTTTTATACAAAGCTGCATTCTTATTATTGCATATCTCTGGAAATGTTTGTGGTAGAATATTAGAACTTGGTATGGATTTATTTATATAAAACCTATTCAATACCCTTGGAGGAAAATGTGAGTTATTGAAAAAGAGAACATGAAAGAATAGAGATAGAGAAAATTCGGAGTTATTGGAAACCTTGCCGTTGTCTCACTCATAAATTATAATATTGATACAGCAAATCTTTGGAAGCATTTGAAATTTGCTATGGAGATTTATTTAATCAGTACCGTACAGTCAGCAAAAATGTAAGGTAATGGCATCTGACATATAGCACACCTATGTATATCTAAATTGAGGTAAATCAAAATGAGAAGGAAATTTAACTGCTTGTTGCGAATGACAACACAGGCTTACAAAAAAAGCTTATGCATATTAAACCAAACCTATATATCCCTATGTTATTCGACACGCTCTATGCGAATCCGAAGTCCGTTAGTCTTCACCGTCAGGCTCGTGGTCAGTTGAAGGTCAAGTAGGGAAAAATTCATTGAATAAACCTTCACCTTTCCGCAACATGGTAAGCCGGGGTGTATCAATTTTGAGTAAATTAGCGTCCTTAAATTTCGAAATATTGAAGTTTCAAGCATTTCTTAAATTTACCGTTATATGAGAATCGGCCGTTATTCTAGTCCGATTTCAATAATTTTCAACGTTTTGCTTTTATTTGGCAAGCACAATAACCACACTGAGTTTGGTACAAATTGGTAGAACGGTTACCGATATACATATATGTGATCATAAGTGGGCGGTGCCACGCCCATTTTCCAAAATTTATCATAAACGTATTTCTTGGTAAAGAATTGTTGCAAGCATCAATTTTGAATAAATTAACTTTAATATTTACTGGTTTATCGAAGATTTTGTATTTCTCTAAACTACCGCTATATGGGATGTAGGCGGGGTTATTGTCCGATTTTAAAAAATTTTCAGCCGTTTGGTATGCTGTGTCAAGGCCAACAAATGTACCAAGTTTGGTCGAAATCGGTTTAGCAGTTACCAAGATATTTACATGTAACCATAAGTGGGCGTGGCTACGCCCATTTTCCAAAAATTTTAGATATTCTTATTTTTCGTCTGAAAGTTATTATAAATGTCAATTTTTAGTGACTTATCTTCAGTAGTTACTAAAATATTGCAGTTTTCGTATTTCTGGAAATTACCGTTATATGGGAGGTGGGCGTGGTTATTGTCCGATTTCGCCAATTTTCAATACCAACCTTGAATTAACGGAAACCTACATACCAAATTTTGTTGAGATATCTCAATTTTGGCTCGAGTTATCGTGTACACGGTCGGACGGACGGACGGACAGACAGTCACCGCTTAATTGATTTCTCTATTCATTCTAAGCATTTATTTATACATTTGTCTATATCTATCTCGATTCGTTTTGGCTGTTACAAACAACCGTTATGTGAACAAAATCAATATACCTTTGTGCACAAGTGTATAAAAAAACTACAAACACATGTAAAACATTAAATCGAAAATCATGTAAACTATAAAAACCTTAATATACGTGTTAGGAGCATCTTGTGAACTTGACTCTAATTCAGTGCAATACTTACAAAAAAATATCGCATACTCTAAGCATATAGCTTTTCCACATATTGGGATCATAAATATGGAGGTTCATTTATTTGGGATGAGATTGTCTGAAGAATAAAAGTTGGAATATTTCTTTATCTTTTCGTAATTTAAGGTTTTTCAGGATTTAAGGTGATGTTCACTGAGGCGGTTTGATTCTGAAATAAAGCTTGCCTCGTCCGTATTAGTTCGCTTTCAATCGAATACTAAAAAACAAAAATCGATAGAAGCTGGAATGGTAGATAAAGCAATATTAGAATTTGTCGGGACCTGTAAACGCCAGCTAAATATGTGGTAGGGTGTTACATACCCAAGCGATGTTAGCCAGCGTGTAACTAGAGTACAAGCCACCGCCCCACTGCGATCACGCCACAGTTCTCTCCCGCACCGCTTTGATTCCAGCTACACAAAACAACTATACGTTTGAATAACTATATAAAAAAAAATACACTCATATATATAAGTAACAGGATGGGTATGCCACACCCACACACACACACACATTCTCGCCTGCTTAAAATTACTTTTAATTTGAAGTTTGGGTTGCATTTTATACCTACTTCCAGGTGAAGGTTGTCCTGCCACCCACTATGGGTCAGACGCAGACCAGGGAGCCGCCCCACTGGGGAATAGACGCTTCTGGATTTGTCGGTGCGTTTTCGAACGCGAAGATTGGGGTCTCGTACGTAGTGGTCAACCCGTCATCACGTTCTGGTCGTCCTGGGCGTTAGTCGATTCATGTTACGTACAGTCCGGGTCCAGTCCTCACTACGGGAGCTCAGCCTTGAGCGAGGATATACCGCCTCGCCCCGGTCGACAGAGCCTCGTTAGCTATAACAGGGACCCCAAGCCTTGACGGGCAGTGGGTGAGGTTGTCGTTTGGGGAGGATAGCTTATAGATTCACTTCACTCCCCCATTAGATCCCTTAGATAGTTTTTTACACTACTATCGAGGAAATTTTAGGTCTATATCGAGGCCTCCAAAGCATACTATACTAAGTCTATGTTGACTTAGCATGGTATGGGATGGAGGCGTCGATATGTACTTCTCAAAAAATGCTTTCTCTCACAAAAATAAGACTTCCAACAAATTTCATATATGGGAAGTATTTTAATAATTCAAGTTTGAAATCGGTTTATAAAGTAAAAAACTTTGGTTGTGAAGTACTAAACGTATAGATCCATGGTTCGATATCAAAAGAGATTCAATTTGAATTTTGGCAAAGTGAGCCTCCTTAATATCCTTAATATCTATATGATAAATACAAACGATTTTAGTTTAATTGCGTTAGGGCAATTTATAGATAAAAAAAGCAAAGGTGTGATTAACTGCGGGAAAAAGCAGTAAGTAGAAAGTATAATTGAAATACTCATGTATGTTTAACAAAAAAGATTTTGAAATTTTCAGCTTTTTTAGATAACTGCAAATAAGATATTCTGTCCCGTGTTTTTCTGGCATAAATATGGCCACCGTAAATATCAACCATTGTATCGCAATACTTACTCGCACTAACATCCAAAGTCCTCACGAAGTATTTATTTCCTGTAATACTTG
The DNA here is from genome assembly GCF_001687245.7 of Rhagoletis zephyria. NCBI lineage: Eukaryota > Metazoa > Arthropoda > Insecta > Diptera > Tephritidae > Rhagoletis > Rhagoletis zephyria. The sequence goes on along the minus strand of NW_016162754.1, from coordinate 29,214 downwards.
TATATTTATTGAAGGGTTCAAGTTCATTTTATGCATTTCAATGTGTGGCGGATTAATTAAAATTTACCAGTTAATTGCACAGATTAGTTAAAAAATATGTGTGCATATTTATATTATTTATTAAAAAGCTCGAGAAGGTCGCTGAATTTCCCCCGTCATTGGAGATACATACATACATACATTTGTAGAACAAACGCGCATCAAAATAGTTCACGCCCCTGAGTTCAGCTCATTCAATTGAACGTTTCAAAAAGCACAAGGCAATCGTAGAAATTAATAAAAAGCTTGAATTTGAATGTCATTAAAAAACAGCTTTCGAAAATGTGAACATTTCGAAACGCACATTGAAATCCTATTGCACAAAGTAATACGATGTAGGTGTTGAAGGTTAGAAGCCCTACGGGACTGAGTGCTAGTTCTATGGGGACGTGGCTGTTTGCTTGCATGCCGCTATTTCACTGCCTGACAGACGTTTCTAATTAAGTGTTCGGTCGTTCAATTAGCGAAGTGCAATTGCTGCTCGCCATGCAACGATGTGCATGTTTAGTNGTTTCCTTTTTTTCATAAAAAAGTGAAATTATGACAGAAAACAACAAAGTGCAGTAAAAGGCGAGGAAAATGATCGACTGTGGGGGCGTGCAGGACCAGACTGTTCCTGGCTGCTCATGGGTAGACTTGCCAAGAGCTGAAAGAGTACTTCCAGGGACTTGGATGTAAGCGTGTTGTGTATGCACAAGTACATATATATGTGCATTAGGACTGCTCACCAAAAAAATTTGTGAGCTGGAACGCATTAAGTTTACTTTTCAAGTGCTTCGGAAAGATAATTGTCGTTTCTGTAATTATAAACTTTCGTTTGGTTTAATTCAGATTTCCTACCATCAAACTCAAACGATTAAATTCATATTCTAGAGGTATATTAAGTTTTCATAATTTAAACAGATGATCAAATGACAGATGATTCTTACGCTGGAGCCATTTGCATTTATTCCAAAGGATATTCAGCGACACAGATACATATACGTACTTAGGTATGTGATTACAAAAGCTCTAAAATACTTTGGTGAGCATACGCTTTCTATAATGTTTTCAAAGCAATTCCTTTACGTGTTATTTAAACCTGATGCTTGATCTTCGTGGAAGTTGTGCATGAATCCAAATTGATCAGTTTCCTATGAATACAGCTCACGATGCAGCGAAACAAAGGTGGCGCCTTCCGCCGACCGCTAATCCTCTCTTTCTCAATTTGACAGCATTTCAGGTACAATTCAACCTAGTTTTACATCACTATTTCTCACCACTTGTTCGCTTCTTCCTCTTCTTCTTCAAAATTATTCTTTCATTATTCTCAAAATAATGTGACGTCACACCCAGTTGCTCTCAGCTCCATTGGCGCAATTTTGTATTCTATTATTCTTGAATACACCTATCTTCACCGCTATCATACCAAGGTTCCGTACAATATCGTCAGAAAGAGAACTTTTGCAGATATCTCTTTTTAAAAGATACTCAAGTAATCTAAAAGTCTAAATTTAAGGTAGCTGTAAAGTAGTATGTAAAAGATCACTCTACTGACCCATCCATGTAAAAGCTCCTCTTGTAGGGATGTGAGTGGGGTTGGTGCCAGTCTAGCTTCTCAGTGGTATGTTAATGAATAAAGACGAAGCCTCAGAGAATAGTACGAGCCTACAGTGGCGCTGTCTGCTATGTTAATGCAGGGCGGCTTGTTGTATCCGTTCCATATTTCTGGCCAACTTATCCTTTTTTAGTGCAATCCATCCGTCTAGGACTCCATAAATCGCTATTGGCTTTACTATGGTTTCATAGAGAAAGAATATTACCTTAGGACGCCTTATACTCTACATCTTTGACCAGCTAAGGTGCACGTCCACCATTCAAAGAAGCCGTGAGAGAACACCACATGGTAGAGCATGCGGTATAGCTATTATCTTAGTAAGGTTGGTTTCGATTCCAAGCCTACATAAGATTCTAACTATTCCTCCCCGAAAGGACAGATCTAAGAGCTGTCTCCCGATGTTGAAGTAGGCGCTCACTGTACAGTCTTTATGTGTAACTACACAATCTGGCGTAGGGTTGTCTCGGCCGACCTGCCTTTGATGATGGGCAGTCGCGAAAAATCCGGCTTTTATGCATATTATTGATCAATAAGGGTGTGCGAATGATTGGCATAAAATCCTTCGAAGAGCTATATAAAGATTTTGCCGGCCTTTGGAATAATCGCCAATCTGACCACTATTCTATCCGTAGGGATATACTTCTTTCACCACCCAGCTCTCGTAGATTGGAGCCATCTAATGACACAACCGATACCTCCAAAGTTATTTGCAACTGAGCAGGTATAATACAGTCTGTTTCCGTTGACGTAAAGAAGTCTTTCGCACTAACAAATCGTCAGGCATGTTCGTTTTGATTCTATAAACCTGGGCTATCTACATCCCCAGTAAGGGAAATGGCATTGTCTTTGTAAGAGTGTAAAGCTTTGAGGCTGACTGACTGCCACAGAAGAAAAAACTCGCAGAGATTCCTGTTATCCATGAAGTAGTTTCTTTGAGTCTTGCTTCTGCAATAATGGCGCCCTGAGCGATTTCATTAAGCAGAGCTGAATGCAATTCGTATCTAGGGTGTATGACAACGTTAAACAAATATTTATGTTATTTTGTATTATTCAATTCATTCAACCATCTGAAATGTAAACTCGTATAATGTAAACAAAGGGCCAAAGCAGATAAGATATATCTACGGGGTCTCGAAATATTTCGAATGCAGCGCCATCTTTTGGATCCGCAAACGTATTTTTCATCATCCAGGTAGACTAAATTTGACTTGAATTTAAACATCGGTGAATAAATACGACTTTTATAGAACCATATATGTAAGGCATAACCTCCGAAAATTTTACCACAATTTATCCAGCGGTTTTTGAGTTAAGTCCGAACAACGAAAATGGCTATCGACAGAACTGCCGAGATAATACATCTTAAAGTTTTAAAACGCGAAAACAAGTGTGCGCAAGTACCTCAAGTGTGGGTGGGAAACTGGGGAAACACAGTTTTTTTCCTGATACAGATTTAACAAGGCGACCCATTAAGCTCCCAGAGCATTATGTATTTCAGTTCTAGGTTTAAGACACAATACTAAAGAGAAATAATAATTTTCTTCTGTCTCTGGGAGGACATGTGGGCATGTAGATTTTCCATTTGCAAGCCCTTCTTTAGCGCATAGGCAAATGCTTATTTTAAGATTTAAGGATTATTAAAAACAATCACTTTGCGGTGCCGTCTTTTTATTTTATTACAATTCCTCACCAATTTTGCATTACGCTCTTTTACCCTAGGATCGATATGGCAAACGAATATTGTCCCTCTATATTATCCAGTAGTATGCTTCAGAGATGTGGCTGCTTGTTATATTATAAAGGACGCATACAACCATCCAATCAGTTTCGTTTAGTGTTGATTAAAGTTATACGTAAAACTGGCCAGGGAAAGCTAACTAAAACAAGCTAGCCACACTTGTTTATTTAATATATAACTCACACTAAGGAACAATATTATTTTCTCCTTCAATTGAAAATACGAAGTGTAGCTATGACCTCATCCAGCTGAGCTTTCTATAGCGAAGGAGGCTTTCCATCGCCAAAAAAGTGTTTCCCTACCTTCTGCCGCCTTGAATAACATTCACTTGCACATAGTATGTAATTGTATTTTCAAGCGCATTTGAAGCTAGGTATCACACTAATGTGTATATGTATTTACATACATATATATGTACATTTGAACAAGTGTACGAGTACAGAAGTAAAATCAGAAGCGGCGTGGCAAATAATGGCGAAAAGTTATTATTGCATTTATTGCAGTGAGAAGCAGGGGCACTGACTCGAACGGCACCAACAGCAGTATCAACAGGAACATTAGCAAACACCGGCCAACACCACAGGGCTTTTGTTCCGACAACGGGAAGCAATCGCTGTAGCAACTCATGTACCGTGATCTGTTTGCCGGGTCACGCTCCTAACAATATGCAACGCACACACAACAAATGAGCACCCATCGCACCAAAGTCTACATAGTATTACTCGCTTTCAAACCAGCTAGTGGCTACAATTTCTTCGCGGCGNTCGCACCAAAGTCTACATAGTATTACTCGCTTTCAAACCAGCTAGTGGCTACAATTTCTTCGCGGCGTCAGTGCTACACGCTCGCTCGCGCGTAATGATGATGAGCATGAATGAAAACTAAACTCATCAGCACAAAACAGTGCACGCGACTGAAGTTTTTGCTAGCCGTTTTTTTTTATTTTTTTGTTTTTGTTTTTAGTGTTGGTGTTACGAAAAAGGACAGTAGGTATGGGTAACCGGCAGCGGCACAGCAAGGAGCAACTTTTGCATTTTAATAAAATTTTAATGAAAATTTCTGTGTACTGCATATGTAGTTATGTAGCTGTTCCGCAACGCGATGTAGTGTTTTGTATGTGTGTCTGTGTGCAAGCGCATTCTATGTTTATGTTTGCGTTGAACTCGTGAAATGTGTGAACGCTTAAAGCTTTTAAAGCACGGATTGACAAGAGGGTCACATCAATAATAACGTCGGCTGCAATTACAAATAAAAAATTAAATGTAATAAGTAAAATTGACGACTTCACACTTACCGCGCGGATATAATTCCGTTAGGTTAATACTTTAACTGAATAAAAAATAAAATTGGTAATAAAAGACTTGCAGGTGTCTGAACTTCATATACATATTTATGCAAATAACTTACATTTACTAGTTTAAAGGTGTGCGAAAATTGGTTTTTATAAGGTCACAAATAAAATTGCAAAGCAATGAAAATGTGCAACCAATTGTGCAAAGTAAAGCACATAAATAATAAAAAAATGCTTAAGACGTGTAGCCTTGAAATGTTCGAAAAAAATTAATGCTCTTGAAGGCGGTGAAATCTGAGTGAAATCCTTTGTTTTTTTTACAAAGGTTTCCAATTTCGATTTTTGCCTTTTTACATGTTATATAAAGTGTAGAACGGCCTTCCATTGTGTCCTTGGTCGTCCCTGCTTCCAGTTTTCACTAATAGATACCAAATATATATGTATTCTTTCACCGGAGCTTCAACTTTGCTGCGTATGACATGTAGTGCACCGACTCCATGCAAATTAATTATTACTTAAAGGACTACATATTAGCACAGGTAACCAATTTTGAAAAAAACTGTATTACTTCAATTTTTCGTTTGGCGTTAAAACAAGGCCTAATTATTATTGACATGTTTAAATATACATATATAATAAAACATGTAAATCGGAGATTTAAAATAATTCTCAACCAATAACACTGTGGGAAATTATCTCTTATTTAGAAATGACACAAATAAAAACGCCGTGTGGTAGATTATGAATCTGTATAGCATTTATCCAGATCTGATCAATTTGTCAAAATATATTATTTTTATACCCGAGCGCACTCGTGCACAAGGGTATATTAATTTTGTTCACATAACGGTTGTTTGTAACAGCCAAAACGAATCGAGATAGATATAGACAAATGTATACATGAATGCTTAGAATGAATAGAGAAATCGATTAAGCCATGTCTGTCTGTCCGTCCGTCTGTCCGTCTCTCCGTCCGTCCATCCGCCCGTGTACACGATAACTCGATCAAAAATTGAGATATCTCAACGAAATTTGATATGTAGGTTTCCGTTAATCCAAGGTAGGTTGGTATTGAAAAAGGGCGAAATCGGACTGTAACCACGCCCACTTCCCATATAACGGTAATTTCCAGAAATACTAAAACTGCGATATTTTAGTAACTACTGAAGATGATTCACTCAAAATTGATATTTACAAAAATTTTCAGACGAAAAATAAGAATATTATAAATTTTTTAAAAATGGGCTTAGCCACGCTCACTTATGGTTACATGGTTATATCTTGGTAACCGCAGCACCAATTTCTTCCAAACTTGGCACAGTTGCTGGGCTTGGTACAGGATACTAAACGGCGAAAAATTTTAAAAATCGGACAATAACCACGCCCACATCCCATATAACGGTAATTTCTCTTCTAGGCGATTCTTTGATTTAAAAAAAGAGCGAAACAAATGTAGTAATCAAAGGGATATTTTGTTGAAATCCAGAAAAAAATTTGTGTTATGTTAACTTTAGTCCCAAAATTTCGGGATAAATGTTTAGGGATTTATCGCCTTAAACAAACTTTTAACGGGATGAGTATTCTACCGGGATACTCACTATTTTTTATTTTTTTGCAAAAAACGCGGTTATTTACATTTTGCCGAATACATACTTCTTAAAAAATCTCGAACTACATAAAATGAAAAAATCAACTCATATGGACAAATCTAAAAAATAGGTAACCTTTGTATTATTAAGCTTTATTTTCATTGTTGTAAATTATATCAAGCTGATTGCTTTTGGTGTATACGTGTTTTCCTTCCAAAAAAGTATTAAAACAAGTGAATTTTTTGTGTAATTTTTAAGAGGTGAAAATTAAATATGTCATAACTTTTGAATCACACCATATACTGGTTTGAAATTTTATGGACAATTAGTACTTAGTCTATACCGCATAAGTAGTAGGTAACTAAAGTGTGATTTAAAAAATATCTAAATGGCAAGTAACTCAAAGTTTGTAACTCTACTTTTCACAAATTTAAAAATTTTTGATTTATAGCGTTAGGTTTTTGAAGCATTTCGTTTTAAAAACTTTTGGAGTTGTATTCTACAAACAATTGCGAATAGTTTGATACCTTAGCAGCAGGTGTGTTTTCAGAATAAATCAACTTTAAAAAATAATATATTCTGCGATCTTGAGCGTAATTTTTATTCCAGAAAAATTTTAATTGAAGGCACATTTGGAAAATACGTCGAAACGATATAAATCTTTTTGCAACTACTAGGCATGTACCTGTAAAATACTTCAAAAACTCAACTATTTCTTAAAATAATCGAAATCGTTTCACTATAACATCTAGCTCCCATACAACTGATTATTCAGGGTCGTTGTTTAGAGTTATAACTCCTCTATTTATGCAGGTAAAAAGTTAGTATAGGC
>NW_016162754.1:0-19211 GCF_001687245.7 Rhagoletis zephyria | reverse complement strand
AGAGGAATACAAAATCTTCGATAAATCAGAAAATATTAAAGCTAATTTATTCAAAATTGATGCTGCACTTCTTTACCAAGAAATACGTTTATGGTAAAATTTTGGAAAATGGGCGTGGCACCGCCCACTTATGATCACATATTACTTTAACATATAGTACGCATGCAATTTTTTATTCAGTTATCAAGTTAGAGGATGGAGTGTAATAAGGCCCGAGGAAATAACGCCCATGGGCTTTATTTCCCAAAAAAAGAGAAATAAAGTCCATGGGCGTTATTTCCATTTCAGCCCGTGGGCTTTATTTCCTTTACGAAAGAGCAATAATAGCCACGGGCTTTATTTCCCAAAGAAAAGGAAATAACGCCCGCTTGATTTATTTCATAAAATAGGAAATAAAGCCCGTGAGTAGTCTTTTCTTTGGCTTTATTTTACTAAAACATTCCAATTATGTATACGTATTTTAAATGAATTCCTCTCTACTTTTGCATACAGTGTAGTTCTGCGTTAAATTCCCTTCTGCAGTATACGCATAAAATCAAACGGTACTTTTGCCTACAACTGATAATCGAATTGTTGAAAATTAAAGGAAAATTGTTTCTGTTTTTTAACCTTCAGTGCGGTGCGCATATTTGATCTCAGCGTCTTAGGCTTTTGGGTTTTATTTAAATGCTCTATTAGAATGTACGATGAGTAGTTGGGGTTGTTTGTTCACCCACGCCGCAGAAATATTGTGGTGATGTGGATGACGCACGGGTTATTTTAACTGAGAAGGCGACTAAAAATTTTCGCAAAGTACAAAAATAAGTAAAGGGCAGAATAACATAAATCAGCTGTGGTCGAGTGGTTTGTGTGACATCAAGGCACACACCGCCAATCGGAGGAGACTCTCGGCCAATCATTTTAAACTTTGCACAGATTGCTTTTCAGAGCACAGTAGGCGTACTAAATCTAAATGGTAATGTAAGCATTCTGTGTCCAATTTGCCGTCAAATTATTCGACAATCGAGGAAAGTATTTATTTAACTTTTTAATTTTTCATGTTACTTTTTTTTTTGTTGAAACTTTGAATTATTTAATTTTCATACACATGTACATACATACATACAATAATAATAATAATAATTGATTGTACGTATTGAATATATGCATTGGAATTTGTTAATTTCAATTTCTTCGCATAATAAAGAAAAACAAATATTTATTTCAATATTAGGATTTTGGATCTATGTACATATATATTCTAAAATGGAGACAAGAGCCACAATAAAGATGAAATACCGCTCGCGGTCTTTATTTAATGAAAAGGCAATAAAGCCCGGGGGCTTAATTTCTTTTTCGAAAAAGCAATAACACCCGCGGGCTTTATTTTTTTTTTTTTAGGAAACAAAGCCCACATTCGGTATTTCCGCGGGCCTTATTTCACTACACAAAGTTAGAGTTATAGCGCAAAAACACATATCTGAGTAATCAATTGTATTGAAGCTATATGTTAAAGTGAACCTATTTCGATAATTTTAAAAAATAATTAACGTAATATTAAAACCCTGTTATGTGCAACATTTTAGTAAAATAGCTTCAAAACAGAGGGAGTTATTTACAAAATAGTTAAAATTTAATCAAATATTCAAGTACCGTTATCTCTAAAATCTCTAAAAAAAGTTAGTTCAACTTTCAAAATCTTCGCTAAAAATTTGCAGCTTGCACCGCGTAATTTGAACCCAGCTTATTCTTTGGTTTTCTAATTCAGTGATCTAAATGTTGACTCCTCGTCTAACTTTTTAAGCACTTGATGAAATTGAATTACACTTATATTTATCGATTTATTAAGAGATTACGATTAGAATCATATATATGCATATAGGTGTGCCCACAAATTAAAAAAAAAAATAACTTTTTGTCTTGAAAGTGTACCTGATTTTTAGATTTGCCCATATACTTAATACATATTTGTAGTGCACAGTTTTAAAACTTTAAGCTGAACTTAAATCGACAATACTAAACATTCCACTAACTTCTCCCACCAACAAAGTGCTCTCATTCGCTCTTGGCAAAAAAAAAACGCTCAATCTTTCTCGCACTTTCGGGGTATAAAACACCACCAGCAATCTTCAAACACCTAATCATTTATATATGCAGGTATTAAAAGTCATAAAAATATGTATAACGGTAAAAAGTATGTGTACCGAAAAAAAAATGATGCACTCTTATTTGAAAAGTTTTGCTAACAACTTATATTTGATTAATGATGTTACACACTTAAGGCTTAAGTGGAAAAGCGAGTAGTGCCAACGTCACATACGTGAAGTTTTGACCAAAAAAAAGAAGAAAAAAAAATGAGCACACGCACTCATGCATAAGTTTTGGTTGACAAAAAATGTCAGCAATAATAAGGGACAACTTCAAAAACTTTTCGTAATTTTTGTTTGGCTTTTTGTTTTGAGGTGTGAAAAACTAAACCAATTTAGGAGAAATAAGAATTACTACAAAAAAGTGTAAGTCACAGCTAGAAAAACCACATCCATGTGGAAATACTGATGTATGTACTTACATGTGTATGTATGCATTTACATTAAGAATCAAAACTAGTTGTTGGCTGTACTTGTTTAAAGATGTGAATTATGTGCTTAAGGCATGCTCACAGCGAGGCATATACGCGCTAACAGGCGAATTCTGGCAAACAATCATTTTACTCACCACAGGCTTTCGAAAGTCAAACGTCTTTCGTGAGACAATTGTCTCTTTACTGTCTTTCGCTTTTAGCAATAAGTTTTGCAAAAGTTGAATGAAATTAAAAAAAAGTATGTATATTTTTGTTTCTAAAATCATAAAAACTATTAAAAAAATTTAATCAAAAAACTAAAATATAGCAAAAATTAATAAAATTTGTTTGAAAAATTAACTGAAATTAAAAAATATATATTTTTCTTTTTAGAATAATAAAATCTAAAAATTAAAAGAAAACTTAACTACGAAAGAAAAAAATTGTATGTTGGTGTTGGTTAAAAAAATTGTACTTATAAATGAAATGAAATTTAAAAAAATATGTTTTTGTTTTCAAATTTAAATCTAAAATGAAAGAGAAAATTAAATAAAAAGAAATATGTACAAAAAAACTTTTTTTAACAATGAAATCTAAAACCCAAAAGAATATTGAGTGGGAAAAATTAAAATTTAATAATTAAAATCATTAAAAAAAGAAAGTAGGCTTCTAAAAATTTAATGAAATTAAAGAATATATTTTTCATTGAGACATGATAAGTTGTTAAAAATTAAATGAAATTTAAAACAATATATTTCTTTAAGACCATAAAATCGAACAATTAAAAGTAAGTTCAATAAAAAAAAATCGCTGGCCAAGGTTTTGAGCCCGAATTACTCGAAGGGCATACCAGTGTTTTGCTCATTCGGCCATTGCGGCTGTTGGAGCGACATGAGCTAAATGATATACAATTGCTTTCTCTGAAAATAGCTTTTCACCACGAGTAGTGAATGAGAGAGCTTTTTTTCTAAGACTTTACATTTGCTTTGCGAAAGTCTTTTTACTATCTCAGCCAGAATTGCACTGTTAGTTTATATTCCCTTATTACGAGTACGTCCGAAGATTTGAAACCATATAAATATTACTTTACGAGGCAACTAATAGAATTTATATTTTTATAAAAAGACCGTCCTTTTATTTAAATAGATTTTTAAAAAAATATTTCGTATTTGTATTTTAAATACTTTCATAAGCAGTATTTGTATTTTGTATTACCAAAAATGTAAGAAGCGCAATACACAAATTGCAAATTTACTCATTCTCTTCTCTTCACTTTTTCATTTCAACAAATAATAGCCCAATAAAATTAGACTTATTCTCGAAAAAAATTGTAGTGCCGATTTTATGATGCAGTTTACTTCTATTCTAGCTTTCAGCAAACAAATTGGACCCTCTTTATCAGAAAATAACATCGGATCATAAAGCCATATTTCCTTTCCCAATTAAAGACTAACTGTATTGAGGCTGTACGCTAGATCTGGAGTATAACAAAGGATTTCGAAACCTTTTTCAGAATAGTTTCAGTTTTTTGTGATTTGTTATGTACAGGGAAAGGATTTTATGGAAATTGCCTTTTTTTTCTGCTAAAGAGATAGAGTATATTCGATTAAGAATGTCCACGATTTTGCTTTCCCTGATTCCATATATACACATTTTATGTTGCCTTTTTTTTCCTTTTTTAAGATATTTGCCTTTTTTTTTGCCTTTTTTAAGATATTTGCCTTTTTTGCCTTTTCTACCTTTAAAAAAGTGATTATAGCATTCACAATTTTTTTTTAGATTAAAAAATGTACACATTGCCCATGCGGCTTATAGAAGCGCAGGGACCTATTGTCAAATTGGTGTTGGAAAAATTCAAAGCCGTTTTCTCAGCTAAAGTAGGCTTGGAGACAATAAGGGGTGTGGATAGAATTGCAAAGGCCGAGGAAAACGTCCTTATTCCTGATAACATGAACGTTTCAAACGTTCCATATTTAAATTGGGCTCCACTTTTATCAACTTACGTCGAGCGCACATTTAGTACATTCTAGGCTTTTCTTCGCGAAAATCAAATGAAAATGCTGCCAGAAAACTTCAAAATGCATCTTGTGGTTCAATGTTACTACAACTATACAGACTAAAGTTTTATGAGTTAGAAACTCGAAAGGATAAAATAGTCAAAGATTCAAAGTACAAATTTTTCATATAATGAAACTAGTTCATAGTTTTTCTCTATTTACTTATAATATAAACATTTCTAAAATAAATGTATTTTTTGCTTGTTCTTCGTATTTTCGGTCTTTTTAGCGCCTTATTTTGCTTTTCTTTTGCAATACCTAGTTCCTTTTCCTGCCTTTTTCGCTATTTTATTTTGCCTTTTCCAGCCTATTCGTTATTTTATTTTGCCCTTCTTATAGGTTTTTAGGTCCTAAAAATCCGTTCCCATGTGTGTAAGAAGTAGAGGGTCGATATATTCCGAAAAATTATCCTCGGAAGTATTCTACACCAAATTTCCGAAATAAAATGATTTAAGCCTCAGCTGTCAGAAAATGTATAGTGATTCTATGGTCGTTGTATCTTACTAACCCTCTTAAAACTTCAGGCATATACATATGCATCATTATTGCTCCGAAAAAGTCCTTTTGCACTTGGTCCTTCCATTGTGTTCTTGGGCGCCCTTGATTTCATTTTCCACTCATGGGTGCAGAGTCGAAGGATCTTTTCACCGGATCATCGTCCTAAAACTTAGAAGTCTCGTCGAATCGATGAGTTGACGATGCGTGTTGTTTACTACAGAAAAATTAGGAGGTACAGTTTGTCATTACATCTTCTTCGGTGCTCGTTGGTCTACACATCTTTGTTAGATACCGTCCATCTTCCTGCGCCATATAAAAGGGCGAGCATGATAAGCGATTTGAAAGCGTGATTTTTGTTCGTCGAGGGAGGTTTCTGCTCTTCAATTTCCTACCGAGCCCAAAGGAGCTCCTGTTGGCAAGAGTTATTCCTCGCTTTATCTCCTAACTGGCATTATTGGTAGTGTTTATGCTGTGTCCTAGGTAAACAAAGTCCTCCACTACGTCAATGTTATGACTACGAACAGTGACGGATCTCAATACGCGAAGATTTTTTATGTTGCGCCAGGGGGCGTTTAGTCTTGTTCTCGTTAGCTTTCGAATTGCAAATCGAGTGTCGTTTTCACAACTTAACATGCTTTGGAAATCTGGTCAATGGTGGACTTACCAGGTCTGAAGCCACACTAATAAGGTCCAATCAGTTGGTTTGTGAAGGACTTCAGTCTTTTACACAGTCGACAGGTCCTTGTATGCAATAATAAGGGGGCTTATTCCGCAATAATTGGCACAAACAGCAGGATTTCCCTTCTTGCGGATTGGACAAAGCACACTGGGATTCTAATCTTCGGTAATGTAATCATCAGACCAAATTTTGCTTAACAGCTAGTACATGCGCCCGACCAGCTCTTCGCCGCCGGCTTTGAACAGCTCAGCCGGTATACAGTCGGCTCCGGGGCATTGTTGTTTTTATGCTGCTATGTTGCTGTTCTTAGCACGTCTTGGTCAATTGGAGGAACGTGAAATTCGTCCCTTTACATTGGTTCGGGTTCTTTTTTTTCAAACGAGTCAGCTGTGTTCCCATTCAGAAGCGTTGAGAAGTGTTCCCTCCATATCTCAAGTGTACTCTGGACATCTGTTACCAGATTTCCATCTTCATCTCTACACTAGCCAGCCCAGGTCTTGGAACCATTTGATTGCTGCCATTTGATTTCTGATAGCATTTTCGAGCCGCATTCCTGTCTGCCAGCATTTCAAGCGCTACGCATTCACGTCTTTCAGCCTCTCGTTTCTTTCTCTTGAATATACGTCTCTCCCCTCTCCTCGCCTCCCGTTATATTTCCATTGTCGCTCGCATTGCTATCGGCTGTAGGGTGGCTTTGTATGCTGCGTATTTGTCTGCAGCAGCCGCATGGAACTTTTCGTCATATCAGCTGTTCCTGCGTGGGCGGTATTACGCAACTACCTCTTCCGCAGATCTACGAAGAGATTGGGAGATGGATTCCCACTGCTCATTTATATTCGGTCGAAAATTTGTTTAAGCAGGATTGAGAGTCGTTTGCGAAATTTCTCAGCTGTCTGTTGTGAATGCAGCTCCTCGACGTCGAACTTTCGCCGCGTTGCCTGACGCACGTTTTGCATTGCACAGTGGCGCATGCGGTCCTTGTCTCCTCGGATAGAACGCACATCAAGAAGGGTCGAAGCTTATCTTCCGTCTATCAAAATATGTTCTATTTGGTTCTTCGTTCTTTGATCAGGGAACACCCAAGTGGCTTTGTGGCTGTTTTGATGCTGATGTACTACAAACTACCATGTTCCGTGCCGCTGAGGCGTTGTCATGAAGGCTGAGTTTTCCGACTTTTAGACCAAATATCCCTTCCTTACCCACCCTGGCGTTAAAGTCGCCCAACACGGACTTAACATCGTGGCGGGGGCAGCGCTCGTAGAACCGAACTTTAGTTTCAAGAATACAATCAACTTTTCTAACATTTGTCCATCCTCTAATGCAACGGTGTCTCAAAAGTGCAACTGTAGGTATTTATGCATACATTATGTATGTATGTATGTATGTATGTATATATATTTGAATGACACTTATACAATTTATTAGAATGACAAATGGCAACTTTGCTGTCATAATATGTAAAACTTTACGTACGAAGTACCAAAAAATTCTAAAAATAAAAGCACTGCGGGCGGACCACGACCAAGCATATATGTAGAAAGAAGCAAGCTAGAAACGCCGGGGCTGCATAAAGAAGGAAACGCTCTTAAGTCATTGCGGCTAGTATTTACATACATATTTGAATGAGCTAGCGAGTGCGGATATCCGCAAGCAATTTTCACACATTTACTACGAATCCCATACAAATATCTACATACATACATATGTTTGTGTGTATGTGAGCTTGCTCATAATTGTGGATGCCAAATCAAAAGTTCCACCGGAAGCAATGGCGTTGGCACTTAGACCCACAGCAGGCCTCAGTGGCAACTGAAGTGGCTGTTGTGATGATGATGGCCCCACAAGTAAATGACTGCAACGAAACAGTGGACGCCAACCCCTGAAACTAAAACAAAACAAAACAAAAGAGAAGTGAGAAACACAAGCACATACGCACGAAAACATATGCTTATAAGCAAACATACTTATATACATATGAAATCCGAGTTCGTGTGTGGTGGTGCTTAGCTCCTAATATGTTCGCATCAGCATAGCTGGAATATGACAATCATGAGTGTTAGCACTATTTGTGCCAGTGTTTTAGCCCCTTGGCGGAAAGTTTGTGTCAACGATTAAAAGTAAAATAAAGTTAGCGTAAACGAGCACATGCCAGCCGAAAATGTCAAGAGTTTTTTGAACACAAACATACATACACACGTATGTATATATGTATATACATAGTTAAAAGAAGATATGTCAGTTTTGTGCTCTAAGTAGTGACAAAAATTATGAAAAACTTTTGTACTCCCACAACTGCTATCGCTGCCAACCGCTGCCAAGATAACTATGTAAGTAACTCACAGTTTTGGGGATGTTGGCCGAAAAAAAATGTGGCGAAGGAAAAAAACGTTTTCTCAAGAAAATTGTCTATAGTCAGCTAAATATAAATAGCAACTTATAGTTACAGACTGCTGAAATATGATATGGCGCCATACGATACTTACATTACATTAACTGTCACTCATTTGTAATTCAGATACACATCAGGCTCATGTTTGCGGCGTCGAAAATAACAATTACGTAGATAAACAATTGAATTAGTGTAGCTTATTGTTTGAAAATGTAATTCATATAAAGGATGTGGAGCAGTTAGTAAATTGACTTTAGTTTGAACATTTTCAATAGTTCAATCGTTTATAGCAATTTGAGACGCGAAAACTTTATAAATGTTGGAGTTTGGTTTATTTGAGAAAATGTGCCGCTATGTTCGTCCGTGTTAAAAAATTTCGATAATAGTCAATCTATTCATAAAATTAACGTATGGAAATGAGACAACTTTAGCTCAAAGCTTAGCTCCAAAAGTGCGGTCGAAATTCGAGAAAATAAAGTTTCTAGATAGGCCTTCTTTGACATTGAGTTGACTAAAGGGATCACCTGAGAAGCGAAAACTGTTCACTGTAATGATCTGTACCCTAAGTCCTCTCTTTATATTGTTTTTTTAGTGTGACCTTCTCCCAAGCACAACATTATTTTAATAACAATTAATTTTTAGCAAAAAAAAAACGACTTAAAAATATTAATATATCTTTACATATTTCATGATCCAATGACCATCTCCGAACTCGCGTAAGAAGTTTTACTTCAAAAATATATATATATCTATATATTTTTCATGATTCAATAATCGGATCTAACCCAAATTAGTATGGGACCACCTCTGACACACTACCTTTTCGGTGCAAAAACTATTATCGAAATCGGTTGACGTGATCCTAAGTTATTCATTCTTCAACTGGAGCCTCGGGTTTTTTTCCACAACTTTCCGTGGTGCTACCATTCAGTAGGGTGGAAAAGTGTTCCCTCCATAATTTAAGTATGTTTTGGACAACGGCAACTATGTCGCCATTGTTGTTCTTACAGGAGTACGCCCTGGTCTTGAACCCTTCCGTAAGTCACCTAACTCTCTGGTAAAATTTTCGTGCATTCTTCCTGTCGGCCAGCATTTCGAGCTCTTCGCACTCACGTATTTCGGTCTGTCTCTTTTTATTTCGGCAAATACTTCTCGCTGCCCTCTTCAGATCCCAATAGCGGTCCCAAATAGCGCGCGTTGCGCCCGATCGCAGCGTGGCCCTATAGGCAGCATCTTTTTTCTCTGCAGCTTCCTGACCCTTCTCGTCGTGCCAGTTGTTCTTTTGGGCTCGCTGAAATCTGACTACTTCTTCGGCGGCGGAACTCAATGAACGGGAAGTGTGGTTCCACTGGTCTCGTATGTCGGGGTGTTGCAGAGTGTTCTCTGAGAGCATGAATAAGATTCGATTAGCGAGTGCATTGGCTGTCTGTTGTGATTTCATATTTCCAAGTTAAGCTTTCCTTGCATATTCGGGCGCACATTTTTTGCGTATCTTGGCTGCAACAGGAAAGTGGTCCGAGTCGATGGTTGGGCCTCGGAGTGTGTGTACGTCTAGAATATTGGAAGTATGCCTTCCGTCTATCACAACATGACCAATTTGATTTCTCGTTTTTTTCGATCCGGGGACAGCCACGTAGCTTGATGAATCTTTTTATGGTTGAACCTAGTACTGCATACTACCATATTTCGGGGCCCGGCGAAGTCGATCAGCCTCAGTCCGCTGTCGGACGTTTTGTCGTGGAGGCTGAATTTTCCGACGGCGGTTCCAAAGATCAATTGCTTGCCCACCCTGGCATTGAATTCGCCAAGCACGATTTTGATATCGTGGCGGTGGCAGCGCTTATACGTGCGCTCTAAGCGTTCATAGAAGAGATCCTTGGATATGTCACCCTTCTCTTTCGTCGGGGCATGAGCGCAGATCAAAGAGATGTTGAAGAATCTCGCTTTGTTGCGGATTATGACTAGATGCTCGGTGAACGACAGTACTCGAAGACGGGGTCTCTCTCCCACCACAAATCCAACGCCGAATTTGCGCTCCTTTACATGGCAGCTGTAGTAGACGTCGCAAGGTCCCAGGCATTACTTGCCTTGCCCCGTCCAACGCATTTCTTGGATGGCGGTGATGTTAGCTTTTGTTCCTACGAGGACATCAACTAGTCGGGAAGGGGCAGGTGCCGATTGCTGTGGTCGTCATCAAAAAGGCGGACCTCATCCAAGGCTCTACTTCTCTTCCTCACTGGATGGGGTTTTTACGTGGTGGGTCCCAAACCCAGCACACAACCCTTTGCATTATATACCGAGTGGATTGCTCCATGATAGACCCTCGCTTGCAGGCGCACCTACTGGCGAACAGACGCTGCAGACTTCAGTTAGCCCTTAAACCGAATAAGTCGGAGTGGCCCCACCGAAGCTCTCTCGGTTTCTGCCGTGACTCAAGGCTCCACTCGGATTGGTTACCGCATCTCGCATCTGGGTTGCTCACGTTGCCCAGAGTACGCGAACGAGGACGCGAGAGTCGGGATTAAGTATAGCCATGCAACTGTAACTGCATACCCAGCACAACGTCTATTGCCCTTTGCGCTCATTGCAAAAATCATTAATGTCCACATATTATATAAATACTTAGAAGATTACTAATAAAAAATTACATATTTTTTTAATAATTTTTTGCATTAAAATGATAAGTTTTTGGTAAATTTAAATTAAATATGTATACAATATTATTGCTACTGCTTTAAAAATTAAAGTTGATTCTCCAAAACAAGAGGCCAGGGATTTATTGAAATACATAATTTCAAAATAATTTACTACTTACTTAAAAGCGGCTTTACCAAAATCTGCTTGCAGCAAAGTCATTTCAGATTTATATAACGAATGAATAACATTTTCATTTATTGGAGACCCATCGAAGGAAATAGAAGAAAACTTAATTTAGCACAACAAATCTCCCAAGTAAATTTTTTTCAAGTCCTCCGCACTGTTGCCGAAAACTAAAAGCAGCCAATCGTGTTGGACATGGGCCTTTTCTTTAAATATATTTATTTGGAATTTTGACAATATTTTTGTATTTGAGTGGAAAAATAATATTTGTTGCATCCGAAACTATAGCTGTTTCTTTGGTAGATTTGCAGGGCTGAAGGCAAACTATGATGAATGCTGAATGTATAAAAGAATTTTTAGACAATTTTTATATCGGCAGATTTATAGCCTATGAAATGCATTTTTAATAAATATTTGAACAAAATCATATGGAAGAAATATCGTTTGCGAAAAATTTCAAAAAATCAACGCCGGTTTTTATAAATTTCATTTGTTAAATAAAAAAGATAATCAAAAGAGCGTTAAAAAAGTCATTCAAAATCAACGCGAATACTTAGCTGCTTCAGATACGCACTTAAATTTAAATTAAATTATTTAAAGTTCTGGTTAAAAAGAATCAATCTTTTTCGAAAATTGGTTGAACTTTTCGAATTTTTGAATAAGGTTTGAGACTTTTCTTATATTCATTATAAGTACTAAGTATTAAGTATAAGTTCGGGCGAAACCGAACTTTATATACCCGGCGCAGGTGAGAAATATCGTCGTTTCAACTTTCTCTAAACTACTTTTGCATGATAAGCAGGGGAGTTTTTCCCGATTTCAAACGTTTTCGATAGTATGCTGAGTTAGACTTAATGAAATAATTGAACCAAGTGGTGACAGAGATACACCTTTGTAGTTATACCGTGTGGGCAGCGCTACGCCCAATTCCTAAAAGTCTATAACAGTCTTATGTATTGTTAAGAGGTTGTTGTAACTATTAACTTGGAGTAAATTAGCGTCCTCAGTTATTGAAATATCGGAGTTTTCATGTTTATGAAATATAGCGCTATATGGGAATCGGATGTAATTTTAGTCCGATTTGAATAATTTTCAACGAATTTTTTTTCCGTACTAAGGTTATTAATCGCACCGAGTTTTGTATTGCAATAGTCGATTTTAAGCGAAATAGCCTCAACAGTTACTGATTTATCGAAGTTTTCGTGTTTCTGTAAATAACCGTTACAGGGGCGAACCCAGTGAATTGCCACAACTTGTGTGTCACTGGAATTTGTAAAATGGTCTATTTTTAATTTAAATTCAAAAAAATATTTTTGAAACGTTTTCGATGTTGGAATTTACGTAAACTATTCGGAACAGTCCAAAACTTCATAAAGTTTAATTTTTTTTTTCAAAAATATTAATAAGATTTTTAGTAGCACGCTTCCAATGTTACCAAAAATTAAATGTACAATATATTGCACAAGTGAACGGAAAGGGATACAAATTTTATAGATTTTCCAGTGCAAACCGTAGATCAATTTGATGAAAAATCGAATGTCGATTCTCGAATTTTTCGGGTCGATTAACGGATCGAATCGGAATTAATAAATCGACAAAAAAATCGAATCGAAAGGGTCCTTTTAATCGTTATGCGTAAATACGTAAATATGTAATAGAGATTGACAAAACAACGAGCCTTTGAGTAGGAGTTTCCTGCAGTATTCTTAAATACATTGTTTTTTTTGTATACTATTTTAACAGTTTTATCTACTACACTACATAAAATGTGCAATATTTATGAGCTAGTCACTCATACGCGCTCGCCTCCGTTTGTTACGTATACGCCTCATACACTTACCATCGACAATTGGTTCCTCCTCCCTATATTGCCATTACACAACTTAATTACCTGCATTACCACATTCAATTAAAAGGAAAACATTTAAAATAAGAAAAAGTTGCTTAGTATTTTTTGCATGAAGTTGTCCTCGCGCTGTCATATTAGCATAAAAATCTCACTAAGCACTTCCTTAATGCCCCTTTTGTCCAATAAAAATCAGAGTGCAAGCGCACGCAAGTGCCAAGGCGCACGCTTACGGACACCAAAACGCAAATATCTACTAACTGTAACGGTTAAGATAAAAAAAATTAAAAGAATAAAACTACAATGAAAGAGTTCTGAGTAAATGAGAGCAGTCGTAAAGGCTACAAAAAATAATATAAATAAAAAGTGTAAAATAAATGCAAACGACTGCAATTTCCTAACAACTTCTATAACTTTCCTATATTTTTTTTTGCACTGCTCCTTTGCAGAAATTTTCGTCCCTTCCGAAGATTTCCCGCAGGATAAGCTTGTGTACCCACTTGACAGTAGACATGATTTTCAGCAAAAAAAAATTAAATTAAGATAAAAGTCTATCGCAGAAAGAGGAAAACTTAGGCGAACTTTTCTCCAGCGTCCTTTGTCCTTCTGCCCCATCGCTCTACATATTTATATACTTATTCAGTACTATTCTGGTTCTCGCCGTGCATTTGACTTGTGCAGCATTTCTATGTGTAAATGAAGTGAAATGGTTACAACAGCCTCTGAATTTGGTTTCTGTCATTGCATTTTGTAAAACTTTGCTTTTTATAGTTTCTTTTATGCCATTTCAAAGTGCAACGATAACTGTTCCGCAAACATTTGATGCAATTGAGATTTTTAAATAAACTGAAACACTGTCGAGTAACAGCAAAAAATGGACAAAAAATCGTCCAACAATTTGCACTAATTGACAGTAAATATGGAGCATTCATGCCCTACAGTGGCCGAGAAGCAAGAAAGCATGCACAATTTCTATGTCCATTCAAGTATTCAAGTGCAGTAAGATAGGAATGCATAAAGATACATACATATTTAGAAAAAAAATGACACTTCAGCGAAGTCATGGTAAAAAGTTTAAATGGCATCAGTGAAGCTTGTCTAAAAGAGAACATCCAGATTTTGACGTTCATGCACTCCAAGGTCAATTACAAGGCAGTCTTAACAGAAGCAAATTCTTACGAAGTGCTTTTTAGTTGTTTTGGTCGACATGCCGAGTTTAAGCAAAAATTATTCTTCTACATGTATGTATGTATACATATTGGAAAATTCGCAATTGTTTTTTGTTTTTAATTTAATAACAACAACACAAAAACGAAACAACAATTATGTGCCAAGAACGGGTTTGGCAAACAATTTACTTATACTTTCTAAGCAAAAATTAAAGATCTAAAATTTAGGTATTTTTATTCCAAAATTTTAATTCAAGTATTTATTTTCATTTTCTAAGCAAACTAAATATTAGGCTGATTGACTCGGTTTTTCCAAACCGGTTTCTACCGGGTACTATGGATATCTGAAGGCGGGTTTTTTGAAATCTGGATTTTTCGAATATCGAATAAACCGGACGTTTTATTGGCCAACCCGTTTTTTGCCAATATTATTGTGGCTTATAAACATTTATTGCAATATTGTTATTGAGCTTTGTACGACGATTAGGTTTTTTGGGAAAAATGGAAAAGCAACAAAGTCCAAGCGATAGAAGTTATAGCTGCTATTTCGGAGAAAGTCACATCTCCTCATCAGGCTTCTTTTTCTGGACTTCTGCAGGGATCGAACCTGCATCATCGATGTGCAAAGTTAGAAGCGCTAACCACTCAGCTATGCACACCCCATAAACTCTTGTTGCTCTCTTTTATTTCACATAAATCTTAACCTATCAGTAAAAGTTTCGAGTTTTTAGAAGATGTCCGGGCCTTTTCCATTGTAAGGGAAACCTCTAAAGGCTTTTAATAATATATCATACTAGAGGCTGCGCTGAATGTGTATATAAGTAAGTACATATACGCAGCAGGTGACATTCCTATTAAAACATACAGCATTATTGCATACCTAATGGCCAAACCCTTTCATCTTATATTATATTTATATAATGCAACGAACGGTGGGGATCTTATATTTTTTTAGACAGTCGGCAACTCTATTCAAAGAAATAAAACCTTATTGCACATCTGAAGGCTAAGTCCTCTCGTTTAACGACTCCCTATTTAGTCCAACGAACAGCCCACATACTATAGTTTATATTACAGGTGGCAACCCTCTCCAAAAATATAAAACCGTATTGCATATCTGAACGCCAAGCCCTTTTCTTTGAGATCTAATTTTTTTTAATGAATGAACTGCGCAAATCTAATGTAATTAATAAAAAATGTCATTACCTTTTATATGTAAGGTTGTAATTTTTAAATAGGTGGCAACC
Source organism: Rhagoletis zephyria (assembly GCF_001687245.7). Classification (NCBI taxonomy): domain Eukaryota; kingdom Metazoa; phylum Arthropoda; class Insecta; order Diptera; family Tephritidae; genus Rhagoletis; species Rhagoletis zephyria. Next base: position 3,967 of record NW_016162754.1, on the reverse strand, counting down.
CCACTAAAAAAATAAAAGCAGTGCACATCTGAAGAGCACTTGCTTTTTTCTTGATGGAATTAACTGTGAAAATCTCTTGCATCTAGTTAATAAAAATGTGGTTATTTTTAAATATATGGCAACCCCACTCAAAAAAATTAATTTTTTTTGCACATCCGGACACCCTATCCTTTCACTTCGTATCTGATTTTTAAGCCCAACGAACGGTTAAGATCTTATAATTTAAAAAAAGTGGCAACCCTACTCAAAAAATAAAACATTATTGAACATCTCACTTTTTGTGATTTAACGCAAGTAAGTTTTTAGACAGGTGGCAACCCTATAGAAATGTTAAGCACTAAGGATAATACCCCTATCGATATAGAATATATAAAACAAAATCCCATCAAAATCCGTTCAGTAGCTTTCGAGATTAGCGTAGCCAAAAAATCTTGGCTTTGCTACTCAAAAATTAAAGTTTTTGTAATGCGAAAGCCATGCACTTTCATCTGGTATCTAATTTTTTTATCCAACGAACGGTGAAGATCTTATATTGTTAAAACAGGCAGCAACCCTACTCAGAAAAATAATACATTATTACACATCTAGAGGTCAAGTCTTTTCATTTGACAATGGTGTTGCAGAACTGATGCCTGCGCTTATTAGGATTGAATCTAGTGGTAGGTGGTAACCCTATTCAAAAAATAAGACATTCGTGCTTTTCTATAGGTCAATCGATTTCATTTGACACCTCATTTTTTGTAATCCAACCTTGCGGATCTTATGGTTCTTAAGACAGGTGGCAACCCTAGTAAAATTCTAAATAAAAAAATCGCTCTCCTATACATGGTATATTTTGGAAAACCTCGTCAAAATCCGTTTAGTTGTTTTCGAGATTACCGCGTACAAAAAATCTCGACTTTCCTTTATATTATATCGAGCCCTAACCGCTAAAATAACGTAAGCGACATTTTTTTCGAAATTTTCTTTTTGATGCAGAAATATTCCTAGAGCATCTAGATGCATTTCTGCATCAAAAAGAAAATTTTGAAAAAAATGTCGCTTGCGTTATTTTGGCGGTTAGGGCTCGATATATAGATGTTTTTTAGTAATAAACAGTATATAGTATTTGTTTCCAATAAATAAATGTTTTTGGCTTCAACATTTTCTAAGTTTTTGGCCGAACTTCTCCTCCAATTCGTGTTCTACTTCTTGATGTTGTGGCACAAATGGAGAAATCTTCACTTTTGTTCCCCCTCCATAGAAGGAAGAAGTACGCTCGGGGGTTTGACGCCGACTGCTCCTTGACACGAACTATCGTTTTGAAGTAGCTATTCCGCATTAAGATGGTTTTCCAGAGCTTCCTTTGACAACTTTTAGGTGCACAATGAAGATAGCTGTGGCCAAGGGCACTTTCACCCTCTGTAGACTTACGAATCTTGGGAGCGGACCCGAAGGAGGCGAGCTCGCGCCACCTTAGACAAAATCCTACCGAGTTCCGAGGAGCGTAGTACCCCTTTTGCCTACTCAAGCCTCATAGAAAGCTTCTTAGGTAGCTGTGAAAAATCTTGGGCCTCGGATGCGTTCCAAAATCTTTTGGTAATAATGCCACGAATGGGCCGTTTGTCGGTTCGAGACTTTCGTTTAGGCATATTTGAAAACTTTTTAGGTGCAACCCTCATTCAGTAAGAGAATAACAACCCGAGTCCATGATGAGTCTGATTTTGTAACCAAGTGCGACTAGACGTCCCAAAGGAGTTCGATTCCGAATCTACTTTTCTCTCAGTATGAGAAATGCATTCGGATGAAGCTACCGTTAATTTTTGAATCAGTTATTAACTCGACTCACCAGCTTTGATTCCGTAGAAAAACTCACTTCCATAAATGGGAAAAATCTCGCAACAAGTGGATTTCTCTGCATAGTAGGTGTATGTTTATTCTTTCGGATATATATATGTAGGTATGTTCATACAAATTCATACATAACTATTCACAGTGCATTAGCTAACGAAGAGATGCAGATATCAGCGAGTTAAATTTTCCATTTAGCTATAGGCTAAGTTTTGTGGTTATGACAATCTATAAATGAGCAGATAAAGGAGAAGGCCACTTGAAAAAAATGAGCAAGAATTGCGGTAAATGAAAGAAGAAAAGTGAAACAAATAAGCGTCGAACAAAAGAGCAATAAAACAACAACAAAGGATTAAATAAAAAATAAAAATGCAAGTTGCACTCTCTGAAATGGGAAGCAGTACCATAAAACAGCGAAATGGCAAACAAAGCGGTCGGAATAACGAAATGAACAAAGGAAGAATTTGAGCATAAGGAGCATGAGAACACAAGAGCTGTATGCAACTTTTCCATAAAGTCAATGGAAAGTAAAAAATTCATTTGCTACGCAGATACGTACATAAATATGTACTTACATACATGCATACATAAATGAGAAGAAAATTAAAAAAGTACAACTATGAAACGCTAGTGCGGAAGTTCCAATTACATTTGAAAGCGACACATAACTTCCGATGACTTCCAATTGCGGCAGCTGAATAGCTGCCTACATAAATATGTACCCAATAAACACCAAAACGAGGTCGACATTGTATCGAATTCGAGACGAACTCGAGAAAATAAATGTCTCGAATATATTTTTTTGGGGGCATGTTTCATGCATTGTCTTCGCGGCACAATCAAGAAAATAATTTATGAGTCCTCCAACACTCAGACAAGAGTCACCTAAATAAATTTTTTTCAAAACAAGATTTGGTAACTCTTACCAAATGGTGTGTGGAGAGAAATATATTTATTTTCTGAGTATAAGGGCGTGCTTGACGTGGCTGATGACATAAATGGCTGTGAATGAATCGCCAGCGATTCGAAGAAAAAAATTTCTTGAAACGCCAACGATTCGCAAAACTCGTAATACTCGTTTCGCTAACGATAGGTGCCTCTCCTACGAATTCGAATTCGCCGATCTATCGCCGCGAATTATCGTCTCGATAGTTCTCGAATTCGAGGAGAATTCGTTGTGTTTATTGGGTATTTATGTATGTAAATACATATATACCATCTGCAGGGTTGCCAGGCGTCAATTGGTGGTAAGCGTGCTACCGGCTCTTTCGTCTCAGCACGCTGCTGCTCACTTTTGTTAGCCAGCCAGCCAGCCAGCTTCCTGCCATGCTGGGAACAACAATAATTGTGCTAGCAGTCTGTGAATAATATTTTTTCTCTAATGGCGGCAACGTTGACGAAACGGTTGACATTACAGCTGCCGTCCCTTTGCACGCTATTCTCTCCTAACTAACTAACAGATGCATACATACATGGGAGGGAGGGTTGTGGGAGGAACGCTTTGTTGCATGCGAACGACAATGATGAAGTGGTGAAATGATAATAAAAAGGACTAAAGTCAAGAGGCAGCAATGACGGAGTATGACAGGAGGAAATAGTTTTTTTTTTTAAATCTTTGAAAAGCTAGTGACACAATGAAACAAATTTAGAAATGGCATGCCATGAAAAAAATTAAGTAAAGTTAGGTGAACATTTAAAAGATAAAAAAGCTAGCTTGCTCTCAATAATCTTACCCTCTCTAGCTCGTTCATTGCTTGCATACGTATTGTGCAGTATTGTAATGTTTTTTCAAGGTACACTCGTTTCAATGAGAGCTGCTTCAAATTGAATTTGTTGTCTTTTATTTTCCTTCAGGCTTTTGCAGCCATTTACTTTAATATATAATGATCTCCCCTCTTTGACAATATACATAAATATGTGCATAGCTATGTATACTAAAAGGATTTGATTTTATAGCTTTTGTGCCTTGAAATAATAATAGCACAATCATAATGTTGAATGTATTCGGCATAATCATAATGAATGAATTTCTGACCCACATAGCCTACAAAGTACATCGCAGTTAAGTATGATTAGTTATTTTTTTTGTTTGTTTTTTTTTCCAAAGTCAAACCCAACTATGCATTATTATGATGAA